>NC_090657.1:16508331-16510831 GCF_040937935.1 Hyperolius riggenbachi | reverse complement strand
GCTATCTGCCACTGTTAAAATAAACCTACCATTGAAATGATACTGTTCTGAGACTTTTCATTTCTTTGTCATTGGACAAACTTACAAAGAGTGTGTGAGTGTGAGTGTGTGAGTGTGAGTGTGTGAGTGTGAGTGTGTGAGTGTGAGTACACACACACATATCTATATATATATACATACATATACACACACACGTCTCTCTCTCTCTGTCTATATATATATATATATATATATATATATATATATATATATATATATATATATATATATATATATATATATATATATACATACATATACACACACACACACACGTCTCTCTCTCTCTCTCTCTCTCTCTCTCTCTCTCTCTCTCTCTCTCTCTCTCTCTATATATATATATATACACATATACACACATATATGTGTGTGTGTGTGTATGTATGTGTATGTGTGTATGTATGTGTATATATATATATATATATATATATATATATATATATATATATATATATATATATATATATATATATATATATAGATAGATAGATAGATAGATAGATAGATAGATAGATAGATAGATATCTATATATCTACAGGATCTTCTAAAAAAATTTGCATATTGTGATAAAGTTCATTATTTTCTGTAATGTACTGATAAACATTAAACTTTCATATATTTTAGATTCAAATACACACAACTGAAGTAGTTGAAGCCTTTTATTGTTTTAATATTGATGATTTTGGCATACAGCACATGAAAACCCAAATTTCCTATCTCAAAAAATTAGCATATTTCATCCAACCAATAAAAGAAAAGTGTTTTTAAAACAAAAAAGGTCAACCTTCAAATAATTATGTTCAGTTATGCACTAAATACTTGGTCCGGAATCCTTTTGCAGAAATGACTGCTTCAATGCGGCGTGGCATGGAGGCAATCAGCCTGTGGCACTGCTCAGGTGTTATGGAGGCCCAGGATGCTTCGATAGCGGCCTTAAGCTCATCCAGAGTGTTGGGTCTTGCATCTCTCAACTTTCTCTTCACAATATCCAACAGATTCTCTATGGGGTTCAGGTCGTGAGAGTTGGTAGGCCAATTGAGCAGAGTAATACCATGGTCAGTAAACCATTTACCAGTGGTTTTGGCACTGTGAGCAGGTGCCAGGTCGTGCTGAAAAATGAAATCTTCATCTCCACAAAGCTTTTTAGCAGATGGAAGCATGAAGTGCTCCAAAATCTCCTGATAGCTAGCTGCATTGACCCTGCCCTTGATAAAACACAGTGGACCAACACCAGCAGCTGACATGGCACCCCAGACCATCACTGACTGTGGGTACTTGACACTGGACTTCAGGCATTTTGGCATTTCCCTCTCCCCAGTCTTCCTCCAGACTCTGGCACCTTGATTTTCGAATGACATGTAAAAGTTGCTTTCATCCGAAAAAACTACTTTGGACCACTGAGCAACAGTCCAATGCTTCTTCTCTGTAGCCCAGGTCAGACGCTTCTGCCGCTGTTTCTGGTTCAAACGTGGGTTCATGCTTCCATCTGCTGAAAAGCTTTATGGAGATGAAGATTTCATTTTTCAGCACGACCTGGCACCTGCTCACAGTGCCAAAACCACTGGTAAATGGTTTACTGACCATGGTATTACTGTGCTCAATTGGCCTGCCAACTCTCCTGACCTGAACCCCATAGAGAATCTGTGGGATATTGTGAAGAGAAAGTTGAGAGATGCAAGACCCAACACTCTGGATGAGCTTAAGGCTGCTATCGAAGCATCCTGGGCCTCCATAACACCTGAGCTGTGCCACAGGCTGATTGCCTCCATGCCACGCCGCATTGAAGCAGTCATTTCTGCAAAAGGATTCCCGACCAAGTATTGAGTGCATAACTGAACATAAGTATTCGAAGATTGACTTTTTTTGTTTTAAAAACACTTTTCTTTTATTGGTCGGATGAAATATGCTAATTTTTTGAGATAGGAAATTTGGGTTTTCATGAGCTGTATGCCAAAATCATCAATATTAAAACAATAAAAGGCTTGAACTACTTCAGTTGTGTGTATTTGAATCTAAAATATATGAAAGTCTAATGTTTATCAGTACATTACAGAAAATAATGAACTTTATCACAATATGCTAATTGTTTGAGAAGATCCTGTATATCTATATATCTATATGTGTGTATATCTATCTATCTATCTCTATCTCTATCTCTATCTCTATCTCTATATATACACACACACACACACACACATACATACATACATACATACATACATACATATATATATACATACATATATATATATATATATATATATACATACATATATATATATATATATATATACATACACATATATATATATATATATATATATATATATATATATATATATATATATATATATATATATATATATATATATATATATATACACACACACACATACATACATACATACATACATACATACATACATTCATTACAAAGATCCGGCTCATTCAGGAGCCGTT
>NC_090657.1:16330831-16503331 GCF_040937935.1 Hyperolius riggenbachi | reverse complement strand
TCTGCTTCATCTGGATCACCCTTGGGTCCTTGCGCAGGCACCTCAGCATGTGCGCTGCCATTGGGAACAGTCTGGCCACGTCTGTTGGCACATCATCGGCAGCCCCAGAGCCGACATTGCTGTCCTCCTCTGCCTCCTCCACCTCATCCTCTCTCCACCCCCGCACCAGTCCAGCTGCGCTCTGCTGCTCCCCCTCATCAGCAGCAAGGTCAGGGACCTCCACCAACTCCGAGCCCTCCTCCTCAGAGGTGGCCTGTGAAGCTGCCTGCAGCTCCTGCTGGTCCAAGGCTGCCGCTCCCTCTTCCACCAGTGCATACAGGGCCCTGTCCAGCACACACACCAAGGGGACCCACTCGCACACCATTGCATGGTCCCTGCTCACCATGTTGGTGGCCTGCAGGAAGGGTGCCAGGACTGAGCACACCTGCTGCATGTGCCCCCAGTCCTCCGTGGAGATAATGGACGGGAGGTTGATGGCGGCACGCCCAGTTGCAGTGAGGGAGGCAACTGTTGCTCGTGCAACGTACTGGCTGACAGCCTGCCTCTGTTAAACCAGATGCTCCAACATCGCCAGGGTGGAGTTCCAGCGAGTTGGAACATCGAGCATTAGCCGGTGCTGTGGCAGGTGCAGCTCCTTCTGCACCTCTTCCAGGCTCGCCACGGCTGCAGGCGAGTGCTTGAAGTGACGCACAACCTTCCTTGCCGCCTCAAGGAGTCGGTCCATCCCCTGGTAGGTCCGCAGGAACTTTTCGACTACCAGGTTCAGGACGTGCGCCAGGCAGGGGATATGGGTCAGGTCTCCCCTGCTGATGGCAGCAACCAGGTTTGCCCCATTGTCGGACACCACCTCTCCGACTCTGAGGCCTCTGGGGGTCAGCCAATTCCTCTCTTGCTCTCGGAGTTTGGCCAGGACGTGGTTCGCCGTCAGTTTGGTCTTCCCCAAGCTGACCAATTCCAGCAGCACTCGGCAGTGGCGGGGCTTCACGCCGCTGCTGCTGAGGCGGGGGGTTTGGGCTGGTGTGGCGGAGGATGGAAGCGGATCAGAGGAACCTGCTGCTGTTCCACTGACCCTGCATGGTGGCACCACCCACTGCATTGTTGGTGCTGCTGCTGCTCTGACAGTGCCCGATGCTGCTCCCCCCTCCTCACCCCCTTCCACCAAGCTGACCCAATGCGCGGTGAAGGACAGATAGCGGCCTGTCCCAAACCGGCTGCTCCACGAGTCCATGGTGACGTGGACCCGTTGACCCACCGCGTGCTCCAGCCCTCTCCCGACATTGGCCATCACAGAGCGGTGAAGTGCAGGGATGGCCGTGCGTGCAAAATAATGTCGGCTGGGGATTGGCCAATCGGGATTGGCCTGCACACATCAGGAGCGCACGCATGTCGCTCCCCTCCTGCACAAGGGAATAAGGCAGGAGTTGGGAGCACATGGCCCGTGCCAGCAAGCCGTTCAGCTGGCGCACGCGACGGCTGCTGGGAGGCAGAACCCTGACCACCCCCTGGAAGGTGTCGCTGAGCAGGGTCTGGCGAAGTCTTTTGCTGGCACGGGAAGCAGTGGAGGGAGCAGAGGAGGCCACTGAGGACTGGCTGCCAGAACAGGCCTCAGTGTCGGTGACAGGAGTTGCAGAGGGAGGAGGAGCAGTGCGTTGCTGACGCACTCCTGCTGCTGACGGCTTCGCAGTGGTGGAGGGTCTGCCACTGCCAGCTTCCTACAACTTCACGAACTCCTCATGCTCGTGAAAGTGTTTCCCTGCAAGGTGGTTGACCAGAGAGGTGGTGCCAAACGCAGAGGGCTCCTTCCCTCTGCTGAGCTGCTTGCGGCACTGGTTGCAGGTGGCATACTTGCACTCCAAATATGGAAGGGTGAAAAAATTCCATATTGGGGAGGTGAAGTTGCCCCTTCGGCTGGAAGGTGCTGCTGCCGCTGGTCTCCCTGTGGTGGTTGGGGGGGGGGGGTTCTTGGTGCGGCTGGTGGTGGCACTGGCAGAACTCGTCTCCTGATCGGCACGCTGTGTGGCCTGCATACCACGCCCACTTGTGATCCTGCTCATACCTGCGATGCTGATCCTTCTAGCAAGGCCCGCAGATGCATCCTCCTCCTCCTCACAGCTGATGACATCCCCACTCCGAGGACCTGGCAACCAGTCTTTGTCCTTCACAATGTCATCATCATCCTCCCCCTCCACAAACATGTCCTGCTGGGATTCCCCAAACTCCCTTTCTGCATGCATGGGCGGATGGACAGTCACCACTGTCTGACTGTCCAAAGCATCATCCCCCAAAGTGCCCATGAGCATTCCTTCCTCCTCCAATTCTGCCGCAACAGCACTCCATAGCCCCGCTGTGCTTGGGGATAACAAGAAGGTGCTGCTGAGTGACAGGGTGCTGGTGTTGCCCGCTGGGGCTGGAGAACTGCACTCCTCCTCCTCCCCCCCAGGCAGTGCTGGGTGGCTGCTGCTGCTCTTGTGAACAGGAGTGGTGGCGGGGGTGAAGGACTCGGTTCCAGAGCTAATGGTGGCCTGCTCATCCACCATCAGTTCCACCACAGCGTCTGCGTCCTTCTCCTCAATAGGACGGCTACGACCTGGCGGTGGGAGGAACATCTGGGCCATACGCTGCTGCGTCTCTGCAGCGTGACTCCCAGCTGTTGGGCGGCCAAGGCGTCCATGGCCAGTGGCTAATGGCGGAATAGCCACTGGTGCAGATGCAGAACTGCGCATGGTGGTGGTGGCGCGGCTGCCATGCCCTCGACCTCCTCTCTTGGCGATGCCCTTGCTGCCCCTGCCCAGACCGCGGCTGCCAGTGCCAGACATTGTATATTTTTAATATTATACAAATGAAAAAAATAACGTATGTATGTAAAGGCGGGTGGGACAAGTGGGGTACTTTAATGGGGTGGGACTGGTGGTGGTGGGTGTGTGAGGTGACAGACAGGTGTACTCTACAGCAGAGATCGGTGTAGCGCTAACGAGAGAGTGCGCACTGCGCACACAAAGACCCTAGCTGACGCTGACTGTCGGTGTCCCTATACACAGACTACAGTACAAGTCAGCAAATACACAATAGAAGTAATATATAAACAATAGGACGGGTGTAGCACTAACGAGAGGGTGCGGACAGCGCAGACGTGCACTGCGCACACAAAGACCCTAGGTAACCCGGTGACGGACGGTACCTATACACAGACTAGAATACAGTACACTACAGTACTACTAACTAAACAATAGAAGAATCTAGCTAAATAATACAACAGGTGTGACTAGATTACAGAGAGCAGATACAGCAGGACAGGTATAGCAGTAAAGCTGGGCCTTGCTAACTATAAAATAGTACAATATCTATCTAACACAGAAGTAGTACAGTAAGGACAGGTGAGAGCACAGGTGAGGTGAGGTAACTAGAGACTAGAGCAAGAGCACAGAGCAGGGCAGGCACAGGGCCTAGCTGCTGGCTGCACGCCTGCAGCAGCAGCACCAGTGACAGACTCTCCCTCCCTAGTCCCTAATCACACAACCTAAACTGCCTAAAATACAATCTATCTACAATACAAAGCAATACAGTTGAAGATCAAGTGTTGGAGTGTAAAAACGCTTGGTGTAGAACAATAGCAATGCACTTGCACACAGACAAAAAGCACTGGAGCAGTCTCTCAGTACAATCAGTCAGTAAGTCGCAAGCAGGACGAGTGAGGCAAGATGGCGTCCGCTATTTATAGAGGGGGGCTTGGCCAGGCTCCCCCTCTGTGATTGGCTACAGTCAGAGGGCTTGGAGCCCTCTGATTCGCTTGTGAGGACTCGAGGTGACGTCTGTCGTGACGCTATCCGAGCTTGGATAGCTAGGATATCTCCGGATAGCTGCTTGCTATCCGAGTGCGCTCGGATGGCACAGCCCGGATAGCTAATACTATTCGAGCTCGAATAGTGAAAAAAGAGCTAGGATATCCAAGTAACTCGGATATCCTAGCTCAGATGAGCAACACTGGAAAGAAGTACTATACATAATAACTAGCAGTAGATGAGCAACAATAAATAACATTTAAACAAGATCCAAAAACACGCAACACAGCTTAGTATTAGCATTAGCACGTAGATGATGCAGACAAGTGGCCAAAAACAAGATCACAGTAGATGACAAATGCCACAAATTATCAGTATCTCAAATAGACGGTCCACTGCTGAATAGGGGCGCTTCCAAATTCTCAATCTTCTGGTAGAACAGTCACCAAATCATCAAAAGGAAGGCAAGACACTATTGAGGCATTAGATGAATGAAAACAAAAGGGGGACAAAATATTAAATATAGTCAAACTCATCCCCAATAAAGGCACTAGAACCCTGTAATGTATATCCAAAGACCCTAGTCGGAATGGTTCAAAAAGGACTGGCCAATAAAAAGAAAAATGAATATACATGTAGTTACAGATGTGTCAATATGACAGTGAAAACCTGCAAACTGGAGTGATACTCACCGCACTTCCAGTGCAGGCACACAAGTTAGTGGAGAAAACACTAAATAGCAAGTGTGATGTGAAAATAATAATGGGAAAGTGAGGTGAAACCCATGGGTGGAGGGGGAAACAAAATATGGGGAGAAAAAAAAAAGGAGGGGTGACCAGGAGAATAGGAAACACACAACCAAAAAACATGAAATAATCCTGAGTGTGTGTACTCACCAACCACACTCAAGAGAGATGAGAGTAAGCCCAGTGTAACAGACCAATGTGGATTCCACCACAAACCATGCCGTACTATAGTAACTATTGTAAATATCCTAAAAAGGTAAAGTCCTCATTGAGACCTACCGGCGTCTTAGTGTTCAATTCGTAGATCCAACGAGTTTCTTGGCGTAGTAATGCCTGTGTAATATCACCGCCCCTGGAAGACAAAGTGACATGGGTTAGACCCACAAACCCTCCATTCCTCTGTTTTCCCTCCATGTGGCCTGAGTGCATGTTCCGCCACTGGGGTAAGAACCTTACCATCAGCCGCGTCACGTTGGGACAGCCGGATGGTCGACATATGCTTCTGTATCCTCGTTTTTAAGGCATTTTTCGTCTGCCCTACATATAGTTTATCGCATGGACACTATAAAAGGTAAACCACTCCTGTGGTCTGACAATTAATATAGTCCTTGATGTAATGTTTATACCCGTCTCTACGACTGATGACAAATTTCATTGGTCTCATCATAGTACAAATATTACAGCGTCCACATGGAAAACTTCCACGTACAGTTGGGTGCCTTCCATCCGTTCTTTGAAAATGGCTCCTGCATAGACGGTCTTTCAAGTTTGTTGCTCTTTTGGCAGTGATAGACGGCCTAGGGGTGAGATAATGTGTTAAAATAGGGTCCGTTTGTAGAATGGCCCAATGTTTAGACATGATTGAACGCAGGTCCTGTCAACTATTACTAAACGGAGTGCAAAATCTTACCACTTGGCTGTTATTTCTGTTCTTTTTATACAGCAAACGTTCTCTATTTGAATTCAAGGCTCTGTTGTAAGCCTTGCGTATAGTCCTCTGTGGATAACCTCTTTGAGCAAATCTCTCTTTCAATTCAACTGCTTGTACCTGGAAATCTCTATCATCCGAGCAATTTCGTCTCAGTCGTAGAAATTGTCCCACAGGTATATTGTCCTTCAGTACCTTAGTGTGGAATGAATCATAATGTAAAAGGCTATTAACCGCCGTCTCCTTCCTGTATAATTTGCTGCCAATCTGACCTGTACCTATGAAAAACAAATGTAGATCCAGGAAGTCCAAGGTATTCTGAGAGACATGGGAGGTAAGTATTATATTATGCTGGTTCTGGCCCAATGCAGTGATGAATTCACATGCTAAATCTTTCGGTCCATCCCACAAAAGTAGGACGTCATCTATAAAACGATACCATCCAAGTACATGGGCATGATATTTTCCAAATTCGGGCCCCCACACCACCTCCCGTTCCCACCACCCCAGAAATAAGTTGGCTACTGCCGGGGCGCATTTAGCTCCCATACAAATGCCGTGAACTTGTAAATAGTACTTACTATCAAACATGAAGTAGTTATGTTTGAGGACAAATTCCAAAAGGGACACAAGGAAGTCATTGAATTCAGATCTGACTTGTGTAGTAGTTGATAAGAAATAACGGACCGCATTGCACGCGTCCCTGTGGTCAATGTTGGTATATAATGCTTCAACATCTAAGGATATCATGAAGGTGCCTGGTGGAACAAAAATATGATTTAATTTAGTAATCAAGTCTAAGGAATCCCGTATATAGGAGTCTAAAGTTCAAACATGCTCCTGAAGAAAAAAGTCAATAAATGTACATGCTTTTTCAATCAGACTCCCAATCCCGGAGACTATTGGCCTACCGGGTGGATGTGTCTGATTTTTATGAATTTTAGGGAGGAGATAAAGGTGGGAGTAACCGGTCTCTGCACTGTCAAAAACATTTTCTCCCTTTGTGAAATAATTCCACTCTCCCCTGCCTCATCCAACAAGGAATCCAGTTCACTTTTGAACACATCACATGGGTTAGACCTTAAAACTCTGTAGTATCTGTTACTCTTCAGCTGTTTCAAAGCTTCCTTCACATAATCTTCAGGCAGCCACAACATAACGTTACCCTCCTTATCAGCCTCCCGTATAATAAAATCTTTACACTTAGAAAGCTCATTTAGAGCCTTCCGTTCTTCCCTAGACAAGTCTTCACAGAATCTCTTCCTCCCCCGCAATACTTCAATATCCTTGATGACCAGTTCAAAGAACACTTTTACCGCTGGGCAAAAAGAGAGGTTAGGCAGAAAAACCGATTTTGGTCTAAACTTACCAATCCGCTTATTCATAGTAGCATCACCTTCATCCGGCTTTTCATTTTCACATAACAATTCCATCAAATCTTGAAACACTTGTCTATCCAAGGCATCTGGTAAATCCACAATTTGTCTTGCTTGCTCATCCACTGAATTATCATGATACATCTTCTTAAGAGTAAGTCTCCGGCAAAATAGATAGAGGTCTTTAATTGTTTCAAAAATATCAATATCTTTATTTGGAGAAAATGAGAGGCCCCGCTGTAAGACCGAAGTCTCTGCCTGGGACAACTCCCTGGCTGTGAGATTCACTATCTGTAAAGCATCTACAGTTCTGTCTGTTCTGGGCTCAGTTCTATCCTGGCCCTTTTGTTGTCTCTGGGTCCTCCTATCCCTCTTTTTCTTAAAAGCGTGCCCGCCCCTTCGGGTTTGCTTTCCTTATCTAAAAAATCCGTGCTCGACTCAGAAACAGAGGAAAATGTAGGAATACCCGGTGTAATACCAGGGGTTTTTTCTCCCCATATTTTGTTTCCCCCTCCACCCATGGGTTTCACCTCACTTTCCCATTATTATTTTCACATCACACTTGCCATTTAGTGTTCTCTCCACTAACATGTGTGCCTGCACTCAGAGCTGGGACAAGGTCCTTCAGCACCCAAGGCTGAGACACCAAAGTGCGCCCCTCCAACCCTCCGCCCCAGCCGTCACACACTGATTGCTACTAGACTAAGAGGCGCCCCAAGGCCCGCAACCTCCCCAATACCTTATTCTCTAGTTATCTGACTTGCAGTCACTGCCATGTATCCCCTTTTCCTATTTCTTTCTGCTTCAAACACAATTGGGAATGACAACTGAATGAATTGTGCGCCCCCTCCTACACTGCGCCCTGAGGCTGGAACCTCTCCAGCCTCTGCCTCGGCCCGGCCCTGCCTGCACTGGAAGTGCGGTGAGTATCACTCCAGTTTGCAGGTTTTCACTGTCATATTGACACATCTGTAACTACATGTATATTCATTTTTTCCTTTTATTGGCCAGTCCTTTTTGAACCATTCCGACTAGGGTCTTTGGATATACATTACAGGGTTCTAGTGCCTTTATTGGGGATGAGTTTGACTATATTTAATATTTTGTCCCCCTTTTGTTTTCATTCATCTAGTGCCTCAATAGTGTCTTGCCTTCCTTTTGATGATTTGGTGACTGTTCTACCAGAAGATTGAGAATTTGGAAGCGCCCCTATTCAGCAGTGGACCGTCTATTTGAGATACTGATACTTTGTGGCATTTGTCATCTACTGTGATCTTGTTTTTGGCCACTTGTCTGCATCATCTACGTGCTAATGCTAATACTAAGCTGTGTTGCGTGTTTTTGGATTTTGTATACATGTTTATTGTTGCTCATCTACTGCTAGTTATTATGTATAGTACTTCTTTCTTTGTTTGTGTGTGCAATATTAGGCATACCTATGGGCATTCTGCCCTATTTTCCGCTGTTCTTCTCCTGTTCCTTTTCCCCTGCATAAGTCTTGCGTACTCACGCTGTAACATTGTTTACACTAGTTGCTATGACGGCGCTTCCCTTTAACTGTGCTCCCATTGGGGACAGTGCGCTGCGCTCCAGATAAGCGCATAGCTCTGATCTCCTTGTACGTGGCCACGTACAAGACTCTATTGTGACTGCCCGCCCCTTCCTGTGACGCACTTCCTATTTAAGTAAGGGACGCTCAGGCGTTTATTATGCCCAGCTGAAGCCGCGGTTGGCGGCGAATCGCGAAGGTAGAGCCCGGGTCCACACTGCCCTCTTCTATCCCCACCTCTGGTGGTAAGTTTTTCTCCACTTCACACTTGGGGTTCATTTTTCTTGCTCCTCACGTTGGCACTTTCATAGTTCCCTATTGCAGGGGACTTCCTTTCTCCGGTAGCTTGTTTCACTTATCTCTATACCTGCAACCCAGCAGCCTTTGCACATACACTTTTAGTGTTCTTGTATGGCCACATATTGTATGCACCTGACACTTTACTTACCTCCGGGTCATTTACAGATATATTTTTGGGATCTAAGGAGGGATTGGGCGATATTATTGTCATTTATACAGTTATTCATTATTGTGTGTATCCGGGCTTCTTGTTGTTTTTAATTGATTTTACTATTATTAGTGCAACTGATTGTTCAATAAAGCTCATGTTTATATTTTTCATAATATAAGCTGTGTGGTGCGGTTCTTTAGGGGATTCGCTTGGTTTGGGTCAGATTTTGGTACATTTTGATCCCCCTTCTGCACACACATTATCAGTTTATCATCAGTGAACTCATGAGTTATATAATTCATTATCCTTGTTGTACTGGTGCTACCCATTGATTTGTCTGGCTATTTCTAGCTTTTAAAGCGGCTTTGCTATTAACTGCTAAAGTCGGCGGGTGCTTAATTTTCCCACGGTCAGAAGGAGTTACTTTAAAATTGATTTTCTCAAAAACTATAAGGTATTTTTGAAAAAAAAAATTCCCCTCTTGTAGTCACTGAAAGATCTCAGGTGCTAGACACCTTGAAACATCTTTTCCATCACTTTTCTGGCCAGCAAAAATGTTTCTAGTTTTCAAAGTTCGCCTCCCCATTGAAGTCTATTGCGGTTCGCGGAAGTTCCTGCGAACCGAACCTTCCGCGGCAGTTCGCGAACAAGGTTCGCGAACCTTAAATCGGAGGTTCGGCCAGGGGCGTCGCTAGCCCTATTTTGGGGGGGCACGTGCCCCCAATCTGTCCTGGGGTGCCACGAATCTCCGCCCAGCCCCCTCTGGCAGCGGCTCTCTCCAGCCGCCGCATCACTCAGTCTCAGACCTCAGGATCAGGCGGCGAGCCGGCGACCAATCGTGCGGGCGCTAGGACCCAGCGCCCGCACTGATATGCGGAAGTGACATCACTTCCGCATATCGAGCGGGTGCGTCCGGCGCCCGCTCTTACTGGTCGGGTCGCCGCTGGGTTCGGCCCATCACTACTTCTCACTGACAATGCCTCCAGCTGCGCTGAAGGTCCTTTCTGACAGGACGCTTGAGGCAGGGCAAGACAGAAATTGGATGGCAAATTGTAACAGCTCTGGCCACAGGTCAAGCCTGCGCACCCAGTAGTCCTGGCAGTGGAACCTTTATTCCGTTGTGCTGTGACATCACCCTTAAACACACTGAAAAGCATAGTTGCCAGCTTGTTCTGCATGTGCAGCATCCTTTCTGCCTTTAGGCGAGTTGGTAACATGTCTGCCACTTTGTGCCTATACCGAGGCTAGTAGCATGGTCACCCAGTAATTGTCATTCCCTTGAGTTTTTTCATACCGGGGTCCCTCAACAGGCTGGACAGCATGAAAGACGCCATCTGCACAAAGTTGGATCCAGACGTACTATCCAACTCCTCCACTATACAATGGAGAGTCATCCACCGTGGTGACCGAAATCTGCCGGTCGGGTGCGGATAAAGGTATCCCCAAGCTTTGAGCAAAATCGTAATCTAAGAGGTTCGCTGCTGAACCCGAGTCCGCCATGGCTTTTGCGGACTTGGTCCGACCTTCCCATGTAACCGAATAAGGAAGGATCAGCCGACCATCGTTCAGAGATGAAGCCTGCTCACCTATGGTATTGACTCCCCCCAGGTGGTGGCATTTGTCTGGTCTAGAGGACCTATATAAAGCGTTCTTCTTTGGGCTCCTGTGACTCCTCTTTCCCGGACTCAGCCTTGTGTACCCAATTTGCATAGGTTCGCCTGGGGGTGAGGGAGACCGAGAAGAGTCGAGTAAGATAGACCTTCTGGCCACTCTACCACAACCCTGTCTCTGGTGGCGCAAACAGCGATCTATCTGTATAGCCAAAGAAATTGCCTCATTCAATGATTCGGGCTCAGGATGGCCTATCATTACCTCATGAATAGTATCTGACAATCCGGCCAAAAAACAGTCCAGGAGGGCAAATGCATCCCATCTAGCCGAGACTGCCCACCTCCTGAACTCCGCAGCATAATTCTCTACCGGACCTTTACCTTGACGCAGAAGCTTGAGCTTCCGTTCAGAAGTCGAGGCAATGTCTGGGTCATCGTAAATCATGGCCATAGCCTCAAAAAATTGATCCACAGAGGTCAGGGCCTGATGCCCAATAGGAAGACCATATGCCCAGGTCTGGGAATCCCCTGACAACAGAGTCTTAATGAATGTAATTCTCTGTGCCACGGTTCCAGACGAGTTAGGCCTTAACTCAAAGTATGATAACACTCTATTTCTAAAGTTCCGAAAGTCAGATCTGTCGCCAGAAAACCTTTCAGGTACAGGCATACGTAGGTCTGTGCTAAGAGGTGATCGCACTGATTGAAGTTCCTGAATAGCCCCAAATATCTAACATATCTGGGTCTGTTGGTTCAAAACTGCCGCGGAAAGTTGGTTTACCACGGTGGTCAAGACTTCAACATGGCTATACAGTGCGTCCATTTGGGTTCGGTCTGCCATTCTGTAGCGATTGGTGTCAGCACGCAGAGAGAATCTGATTATTGGTGATCTGCAGTATCACCGATAATATAGATAAATTGCTAACCTCTGGACACCTAAGGTATGTTAGTGTTTTGTGTAACAGTAATACTTTGAGACATGCACCTGCTAAGCAGGCGATCGGAAGCAGCCTGGAATAGTGCTTTTGGAGGACACAGGAACCTTCCAACAGCCTGAGATTCTCCAAGGGGTGGAGTCAGGCTGAAGGTAGGAGGAACCTGAGCGAGAGTGACACCTGAAGGGTGGATGTCACTAGCAGGTCTAGAGACTATCTCTTTAGGAGAGATAGCTCCCAAGGTAGTAACAAATATCAAACAACGCCTAGTCTTGGTGTGAGGTCCGTAGTCGACACCCCGGAACTAGTCTGGAGCATAACACAAATGACAAAACAGTTCTCTAGTTTCGGGTGCAAGGTCCGTGGTCTTAGCACCCTGGAACTAGTCTGGAATATAACACAAAGACAATACAGTTCCCTAGTCTTGGGTGTGAGGGCCTTGATCTCAACACCCTGGAACTATGCTAGAGAATACACAGAAGATACACAGTATTCCTAGTCTGGGGTGTGAGGGCCTTGATCTCAACACCCTGGAACTGGTCTAACAAATAAACAGTACAAGGTAATCTGGCTCAGTGTGAATTCCCAGGTCCACCCGGTTCAAACACACTGTAAGGATCTGACTATGGTCTGAATGCTTCCACAAAGTGTTTGCAATGGCAGACAACCAGCAACTGACAAGCAAGCAGAATATACTGTATAGTAGCTGAACTCTGCTGCCCCGCCCGAGCCACTCAGCCAATCATGAGTCCAGCAGGAATCAGCTGACCGTCCTGATCAGCTGACACTTCCCCTGCTGGTATAAAGGTCCTGACCTCTGGCCCGCGCCCGCGTAGCTCTTCATCCATCTATGTGGACTAACAGACCCAGCCACTCCAAAGGCATGCTGCTGCGTACAAACCGCCACCTTGGACACGGAAACAGCCGCTTTGCTATTAGAACATGCGGCGGCTTTTCCACGTTCTGCTACAATACCAGACGCGTGCCTACGCGTGCAAACCGCCGCGTTGGACGTGGAATCAGCCGCCTTGCTTTCAGCACACGCGGCGGCTTTTCCGCGTTCTCACACTCTTGCTCTACCTCAGTGATGTCAGGTAAGTTTTCCTCCTCCTCCCAGCCACGCACAATACCACTGGAACGTTGAGCAGCACAAGCCCCCTGCGACACCTGCTGCGGTTGTTCTTCTGCTGCCTCTTCAAAAAACAAAAACAAAAAAAACCCACACACCTTCCTCATCATCTGACTCCTCTTCTCCACACGACTCTTCCTCCTCCTCCCCCCTCTGTGCTGCCGCAGGTGTTGAGG
The DNA here is from genome assembly GCF_040937935.1 of Hyperolius riggenbachi. Taxonomy (NCBI): domain Eukaryota; kingdom Metazoa; phylum Chordata; class Amphibia; order Anura; family Hyperoliidae; genus Hyperolius; species Hyperolius riggenbachi. The sequence continues at coordinate 16,490,652 of NC_090657.1, read as the reverse complement.
AAACATCTGGTTCTTGTAACGATCGGTGTCAGCACGCAGAGAGAATCTGATTATTGATGATTTGCAGTATCACCAAGAATGCAGATATATACCTGATTATTGATGATCTGCAGAATCACCGATAATAGATATATTACTAAACTCTGGACACCTATGTATATAAAAGAGTGTTTGGTGTAACAGTAAGACTTTGAGAAACACACCTGATGAGCAGGTGATCTTAGGCAGTATGGGCAATACTGCTCTAGAGAGTACAGGAACCTTCCTGCAGCCTGAGGCTCTCCAAGGGGTGGAGTCAGGCTGGAGGTAGGACGGACCAGAGAGTGAGTGACACCTGAAGGTGGATGTCACTATCTGATCTGGAGACTCTTAAGGGGAGAGATAGCTCTCGAGGTCGGGCAAGCCAGGTCGGCAACACACGGACAGACAAAGTACAAAGACAGAAAGCTGATTCGGTATCCAAAGCAAGCAGGGTTTGGCAACGGAATATCAGATATGCAAGGTATCGAATCAGAGATCAGAGAAGTAGTCAGGAAAGCAAAAGTCATAACAGATATTAAACAATGCCTAGTCTGGGTGTGAGGTCCTTAGTCTCTACACCCTGGAACTAGTCTGATGTATAACAGAATGATAACACAAGTTCCCTAGTCTGGGTGTGAGGTCCATGGTCTCTACACCCTGGAACTAGTCTAACATATAACAGAGCAAAATACAAGTAAACTGGCTCAGTGTGAATTCCCAGGTCCTCCTGGTTCAAACACACTGTTGGATCTGACTAAGGTCTGAGTGCTTCCACGTAGTGTTCACAACGGCAGACAACTTGTGACTGGCCAGCAGTAACTATATATGGAGTAGTGCTCTCTGGCGCCACCCCTAAGTGATCAACCAATAGTTACCAGCTCTGGGGTCAGCTGATCGGCTTGGTCAGCTGATCCCTCCTTGCCCATCAAAAGTTCTGCCTCTCAGCGCGCGCGCGCGTATTCCTAAGCCTGTGTGAACTAACAGACTCAGCCACACCAGACACACGCTGCTGCGTGCAAACCGCCGCGGCGGACGCGGAATCAGCCGCCTTGCTGTCAGCACACGTGGTGGCTTTTCCGCGTTCTCTCTCAGTTCTGCTGAGAATTGATCCCACAACTCTTCCTCCTGTAACTGTTCCTGTTCACGCTCATCCAAAGCTTGATCCACCACTATACGCACGACACGCTCTAGGAAGAAGGCATACGGGATCAAGTCGCTGATGGCGCCTTCACTGCGACTCACCATGTTTGTCACCTCCTCAAACAGCCGCATGAGCCTGCAGGCATTTTCCATGAGTGTCCAATACTTCGGCCAGAACAACCCCATCTCCCCAGAGCATGTCCTTCTACTGTAGTTGTAGAGATACTGGGTGACGGCTTTCTCCTGTTGTAGCAGGCGGTCGAACATCAGGAGGGTTGAATTCCAGCGAGTCGGGCTATCACAAATCAAGCACCTCACCAGCAAGTTTTTTCTCCGCTGAATATGCCATGGCCGTGTAAGACTGCCTGAAATGCCCACACAACTTCCTGACCTGCTTCAGGACATCCTGTAAGCCTGGGTAATTACACACAAATCTCTGGATTACGAGATTGAGCACATGTGTCAACTTTCCCAAAATCAAAGCCGAAATGAGATTGCGGCCATTGTCACACACCATGTTGCCGATCTCCAGTTGGTGCGGGGTCAGCCACTGATCCCCCCGTTTGTTCAGAGCAGCCAGGAGAGCTGCTCCAGTGTGAGACTCTCCGCTTTGAGGCAAGACATGTCTAAGATGGCGTGACACCGTCGTACCTGGCATGCAGCATAGGCCCTGGAGAGCTGGGGCTGTGTAGCTGGAGAAGAGATCGCAGCACCAGTAGAGTTGCGCTGCCACTCAGCCAAGGAGGAGGAGGATGACAGCGAAGAGGATGTAGCAGGAGGAGGAGGAGGAGTAGGAGGAGAAGGAGAAGAGGTGACAACAGTCCTGCCTGCAAGCCGTGAAGGTGTCACAACTAGGTCCGCTGCACAGCCACGTACTCCCTGCTTGCCATCGGTCACCAGGTTGACCCAATGGGTTGTGTAAGTAATGTACCTTCCCTGACCATGCTTTTTGTAGAAATAATTGCGGCCTAGTATCTTCCACTGCGGTGTCCCAATGGCCACAAATTTTCGGAAGGCCTTAGAGTCCACCAGCTGGTATGGTAGCAGCTGGTGGGATAACAGTTCCACCAAGCCAGCTATCAGACGCCGGGCAAGGGGGTGACTGTCAGAAATTGGCTTCTTCCGCTCAAAGATTTCCCTCACGGACACCTGGCTGCTGCTGTGGGCAGAGGAGCAGGAGCCGCTCAAGGTGAGAGGCGGAGTGGAGGAGGTTGGCTGTGATTGTGAAGGTGCAAGGGAGAAAGCGGCTGAAGATGATGCACCTGAAGGAGGAAGAGGAGAAGGAGGGTGGCTTTGCTTTTGTGTGCTGCTTTTGCTCAGGTGGTCTTCCCATTGCAGTTTGTGCTTTTTCTGCATGTGCCTTCGTAAGGCAGTTGTCCCTATGTGGGTGTTTGCCACCAAAAATTGAGCCGTGGAAAGGCCGAGAGTACAGGTGGCATTGCTCTGATCTTTGGCATACACAAAAATTTTTTTACAAACCACTGAGCCACCCTGTGGTGTGGGCACTATGGTGGCATCAGCAGCTGACGTTAAAGGACATGTTGACTGGCTGTCCATAGGTGGCGATACATGGCCACCAGCTGTTTCTGACGACGAGCTACCACTGCTTCTTTCAGGAACTCATCTCCTCCTACTCCTCTCTGACTCCTTCTCTGAACTGTCCCCCTGTTCATCTCCTCTATTGGGAACCCACGTGGCATCCGTATCATCATAATCATCCTCCACAGCTTCGCTTGTATCAAACACCTCCAGAACTGCACCAACAGCAGGTACTTCATAATCATCATCCTCCTCACACCTTATGTCTATAGTGTCGCCTAACTCAGACATATGAGGTGGTGTAACTTGCTTAGCGCCTTCATCTTGCAACAATAATGGCTGTGAATCAGCGATTTTCCCACCAAATAACTCCTGCGAAGTGTCAAATGTAGCAGATGTGGTACTTGGAATAGTGCTGGTGGCTGCGGAAGATGGTGTTCTGTGTTAAATAGTCAACCGCGTCTTGACAATCTTGGGAGTTGATGGGACGTGCCTTGTTCTGAGCACTGTACTTTGGTCTAGGGCCGCACAAAATCACGTCAGCACAACCTCTAACAGACCTGCCGGGTGGCCTGCCTCCGGGTCTGCCTCTGGAGGGGGGGATGAAGTGAAAGGTATGCACTGACTTGACTAATACAATGTGCAGTCACACAGGTGCAGTGAAAGGTATGCACGGATTGGTATTACAAATGTGCAGCTGTCACACACAGGTACCGTGAAAAGGTGCAGGGACTGGTGGTATATTACACTGCGTGCGGTCACGTAGGTGCACTGAGCAGGTTACAGGTATGTACAATTGTCCGTACAGCACTCAGACCCCAAAGTCACAGAAACAGTTCAATTGGTCCCACACTTCCTGAAGCCAAGCTTCTGCACAACATGGTCTGGAACTACATCCAGCAAATCTTGAACTCTGCTCCTGGGCCACAGACAAGCAAGCGACGAAGAGGCTGCAGAGCGGGTGCCCTTGTGAGGCTCAAGAAGGGCCTACGGTCAGCTATTCCCTCGGTGCTTATGGCCAATGCCCACTCCCTCCCGAACAAACTGGATGAACTGCATCTCCTCTGCAACAGAAGGGAGCTCAGGATGTACATACCGCTCCTCTGCTTCACGGAGACTTGGCTACATGAGGATATCCCGGAGAGTGCCCTTCACCTTCCAGACTTCTGCCTTGTAAGAGCAGATCGCGACCCAGCCTCCTCTAGGAAGAAAAGAGGTGGTGGCATCTGCTTCTACATCAGCTCCTCATGGTGCCCCACCCCACCAGTACTCGACAGGAAGTGCTCCCCGGACCTCGAACTTCTACTTGTAAACTGCAGGCCGGCATACTCACCACGGGAGTTTTCCTCGTATGTCCTTGTAGGAGTGTATATCCCCCCTGACGCTGATGTAAGATCTGCCCTGCTAACCCTCAGTGACACCATCTCGCTGGCAGGACGGGGGTATTGGGCCTAGCGGCGGGGAGGGGGGGGGGGGGTCGGACCCCCCCCCCCTCCCTCGCCTGGGTCCCCCGTCCTCCGCTCCCCTCCAGCCTTACATAGAAGCAGCCGCTATTTGTAAGAGGCACGGGCGGGGAGGACTCACCTCTTCCTCGATCCAGCGTGCGCTCCACTGACGTCACTTCCTGCAACGCTGCAGGAAGTGATGTCAGTGGAGCGCACGCTGGGAAGAGGTGAGTCCTCCCCGCCCGTGCGTCTTACAAATAGCGGCTGCTTCTTCTATGTAAGGCTGGAGGGGAGCGCAGTTCGGGGGACCCAGGCGAGGGAGGGGGGGTTACAACCCCCTCCCCGCCGCTAGGCCCAATACCCCCGTCCTGCCAGCTACCCCTCCAGCTCGGCGGCTCCCCAGAGCGCCCCCCCCCCCACGGGTGGTGGCGACGGAAAAAAATTTTTTGCCTCAGGTGGCAAAAAGTCTAGGGCAGGCCCTGCTCATATCAGCTTCTGTGAGGACTCCTATGTGCCAACCAAAACCTTCAAGGTCTACCCAAATAAACCGTGGTTTTCCAACAAGCTACGGCAACTGCGGAAGAGCAAGGAAGCTGCACACAAGTCAGGCAACCAGGAGGACTACAGGAGAGCGAGAAATGACCTTAAGTGAGAGCTGAGAGTTGCCATGAGAGAGTTCTCGGAGAAGATGAAACAATACCTGCAATCGAATGACTCACGAGCTGTTTGGAAAGGGCTCAAGGCTGCAACTAACTACAAGCCTCCCCCCAATATGCATCTCCCAGCTCCGAGCTGGCAGAAAAACTAAGCAACTTCTACTGCAGGTTCGAGCGGCAGGCAGACCTGGAGGGGCACCCGCGACTGCACACTCTCCCTCTGCCCCCCTGTAAACAGCGCCCCTAGCAGGGGTGTTCTGGTGGTGGACGAGGCGGATGTCCGGCGCCTCCTGTCAACGCTGAACACCAGGAAGGCCTCTGACCCTGATGGTGTATCTCCAGCGTGCCTTAAAACCTGCTCATGGCAACTTGCTCCCATCCTCTCCACCATCTTCACCAAGTCATTGGAGGAAGGCAAAGTCCCCACTTGTTTCAAGCGGTCCACCATCATATCTGTCCCTAAGATACATGATGTCTCTGACCCTAACAACTTTAGGCCTGTAGCCCTGACGTCCGTCATCATGAAGACCCTGGAGAAAGTGGTCCTAGCCATCCTTAAGATTTCCACTCTGCCCCTACTGGACCCACTCCAGTTCGCTTATAGGACAAATAGGTCCACTGACGATGCCATAAACATCTGCTTGGAATTAGTCAACGAACACCTTGACAAACTGATGCGTATGCCAGAATACTGCTCCTGGACTTTAGCTCAGCATTTAACACCATATGCCCACGCATTCTCCAGGGGGATTTGGCTGCACTTGGGGTCCATCCCATCCTTCGCCTATGGATCATGGACTTTCTTTCCAACAGGTCCCAGGTCGTCAAGCTAGGAGATATCTACTCGAGTGAGAAGATCACCAACACTGGGGCCCCCCTAAGGCTGCGTCCTGTCCCCACTGCTATTCTCCTTTTACACGAATAACTGTCGGTCCACAGCGGGCTCTGTCAAGGTCATTAAGTTCGCTGACGATACCACCATTGTCGGTCTCATTACCAAGGACAACATTCAGGCATACCGGCAGCAGGTGGAGGTGATATGTCACTGGTGCAAAGATAACAGTCTGGTGCTCAACACAGCCAAAACCGTTGAGCGGATCATCGACTTTAGGAGGTCTGCTCCCACGCCTCCCCCAATCTACATCAACGGTACAGACGTGGCTAGAGTGTCTGGCGCGTGCCTCCTGGGCACTACCATCGCATGTGACTTCAACTGGAGGCCCAACATTACTGCCACTCAGAGGAAGGCCCAGCAGAGACTACTTCCTCCGGCAGCTTAGGACGTTTGGCATGGCCCAGGAGATTTCAGACATCTTTCTACACTGCTACAATCGAATCAATCCTCTGCTCCTCAATCCTGGTCTGGTATGTGGACGCCAACGACAGGCACAAACTACAGAGGGTCATCAGGTCGGCAGAGAGGATCATCGGGAGTCCCCTGCCCTCTCTTGCCCACTTGTACAACACAAGACTGTGCAAAAGGGCACTGAAGATTGCAAGTGACCCTTCTCACCCAGGTCACCGCTTCTTCAGCCCACTACCTTTGGGCAGGCAGCTGTGGGTCACATCCACCAAGACCACCAGACATAGGAACTCTTTTCCCTTCGGCTGTTAACCTCCTGAACTCCCTCCACATTTTTCCACCGCCATCAGTGCTCCACCACCTGCTGAAATTTGACTAGAGTAAATGGTCTTGGGCAACCTGTCAAACGGACAACGATAATTGAACTGAACTGATCATATGTTTTCTCGTGCCACTTTCGGGAGAGCTTATTGTGTTCGCTATGTTTTTTGTGCTGCTGACGTTATAGTGTGTATGTATGTACTATCATTGTTTTACTGTAGCCCTGTTAACAGCATCTTCTTTGACCTCCTGCCCCTCTGAGCTATGTATTGTGCCAAACCCAATTCCGGGCATGACCCAGTCATGCTTGGCGAAATAAACGATTCTGATTCTGAATTGGTAACAGTTCCACTGTCTGCAGTAATACACTCTACTGTCTTACTGTAGTATACACTCTCACGAGCATTTAGTGACTGATTATATCACAGATCAGCAATATTCACTTTTGAGATAGATTCCCCTCTAGTCTTCTTCCTTCCTCCTATGTTGACACTCGGGGAAAACACAAACAGCCAAACATAGCATAATCAAGTTTCACAAAATTACGTTTCCTGTACCAATCACCTGATGTGTGCTCAAGTGCTTGGAATAGATAAATTACAGGCTCACCAGATAGAGTGGCTGATTCCACCACAGACCATCAGATCAGGCTTAGAACAGATCTTAGCAATCTTCTAGACACCTGTCTTGCTTCCACTTGTTCCTCAGGAGAAAAGGTTATAATGCCACATAGCGTGAACTTGTATAAATCTTATATTTCTTATATCTGTGCAAAAGTATGTGCGCCCTTGCACCAGACCCTGTGAATATCATGCAGCCAGCTTACAGCACCCAACTGTGCCTCCACACTGCCCGGCGTTTTTTCAATCCTTTTACCGAGCTCTCCACCACGTAAAATAGAAAAAAATGCAGGCTCACAAAATAGATGTGCTGACCGTTCAGGGACCAGCAAACAGCGCTTAGGTACAACTGATATAACTTCAATGAGCAGGTTAATGCAGGGCCGGAGCTACCATAGGAAAAAATAGGCAGTTGCCCCAGAGCCTGTAGGGGCCCCCAAGGTGTCCCTCCCCATCTTAACTGTTGCTCCCCAGGGACTCTGCAGAGTCTGTTAAGTTGGGAGGTGATTGGGGGAGGGTCAGCAGCCAGCTCTTGGGCCCAGGAGGAAAATTTGGCTGCAACAAGGGGCCTCTAATGGTCAGGGGTGTCTGTTGGGGGGCCCCCAGGCTAATTTTGCCCTAGGGCCCAATTGTTACTTGAACCAGCCCTGGGTTAATGGATACCTAAAGGAACGGACAAACGGCTCCCATAGCGTAATTCAGTATTCAAATAAAATAGCTAAAAATTGCATTCACATGATTCAAAATAAGATGCACATATAAAACTCCAATAGGACGGCCTCACCGCCGCTTCACCAGTGTCCCCTTGTCTGCCGCCTTAGGACACGCCCTACCGGTTTCATCACAATGACTCATCAGGGGCTCGTTGGCCGGCGGCAGACAGACGCTATGAGTTGCGTCGTATGCAAATTACTTCCGGAAGTGACTCCTAGTCTTGCGGTGTGCCTCGTATTAATGGTTGCCTAGCAACCACCTGGTGGTATATTACACTGCTTGCGGTCACGTAGGTGCACTGAACAGGTTACAGGTATGCACTGCAGTGATTGGTATTACAAATGTACAGCTGTCAAATACAGGTACCGTGAACAGGTGCAGTGACTGGTGGTATATTACACTGCGTGCGGTCACGTAGGCAGTGCTGCTCAAAAACCCCTTTTCAAAATCCGAACTGAACCAGATACCTAGAAATCCAGATCGGATATCCGAATGTTCTGGTATCCGCGTACATGCGGATATCCAAAAGCATTATCCGGGATATCCGGGCGGATTCGGATATCCAACTAAAAAACCGGAAGTGGCCTTTAAATTGCTTTTAAAAATGTTTTTTAGGGTAAATGAGGGGTGCAGCATCATGTTTTTTTTAAAGGGAAACACAAATTGATGATGTGGGGACTTAAAATCCCCCCCCCCCAAAAAAGGCTGTCAATTAACATCACTACTAGGTTCCAGTCAGCGGTCGTGCAGCCAACATGGTGTCCAAAATCCAACCGCACATCTAGGACATGACAGTTTTCAGCCCAGACACCTCCAAAAAAATGTACACAGCAATTGTGTTTGGGCACATAGCACGTGGCACATAGCACGCCCTAGCGGTTTCGTCACAATGACTTATCAGGGGCTCGTTGGCCGGTGGCAGACTGAGACGCTATGAGTTGCGCCGTATGCAAATTACTTCCGGAAGCGGCTCCTAGTCTTGCGGTGTTCCTCGTACCAATGGTTGCCTAGCAACCACCTGGTGGAAATTACACTGCTTGCGGTCACGTAGGTGCACTGAACAGGTTTTAGGTATGCACTGCAGTGATTGGTATTACAAATGTGCAGCTGTCACACACAGGTACCGTGAACAGGTGCAGTGACTGGTGGTATATTACACTGCATGCGGTCACGTAGGCAGTGCTGCTCAGCTACCCCTTTTAAAAATCCGAACTGAACTGGATTCAGATACCTAGAAATCCGGATCGGATATCCAAATCCGAACGTTCTGATATCCGCGTACATGCGGATATCCGAACGCATTATCCGGGATATTCAGGCGGATTCGGACATCCGACTAGAAAACCGGAAGTGGCCTTTAAAATTGCTTTTAAAACTTTTTTTAGGGTAAATAAAGGCATGTAGCATCATGTTTTTTTAAAGAGGAAACACAAATTGATGATGTGGGGACTTAAAATCCCCCCCCCCAAAAAAAAATGCCTGTCAATTAACCATTTCAGCCACCCGGACGCGATCCTCACATCCAGGCGGCTGCTCTGCTGCGGTGCCGCGCTTCGGCACGCTCCCGTGCGCGATCACGGGCGCGCCCTCCGTGCCCCCCGGTAGCCCTGGGATCAGTGAATGGAAACATGGTTCCCGATCACCGATCCGTGTCCCCAGCAGAAAAACTGAAGCGCTCTTACTAAAGGCTTCAGTCTTTTTTTTTTTTTTGCTTTTTTTTTTTTTTGCAGAAACAAAAAAAAAAAAAAAAAAAGTTTCCCCGTCCTTGTGCTTCCGGTTAGCGAGAAGCACAAGGAGAAAAAAAATAAGCTCAAGGTGGCCATCTTGTGGCCAAATAGTAAAACTACATCTACATATTTTTTACATTAAAATTTACACATATAATAACATTAAAAATTAACTATTTCCCACACCAAAATATTACCCAAATACAATTTTTCATGAAGAAAACAAATAAAAAACAAAAAAACCACAAATAGTTACCTAAGGGTCTGAACTTTTTAACCTCCTGGGCAATCATCCTGAGCTGAGCTCAGGGTAAGCCGCTGGAGGATTTCTCAGGCACTGGTGGGCCGATTTGCATAATTTTTATTTTGTTGCATGCAGCTAGCACTTTGCTAGCTGCGTGTATAGATCGATCGCTGCCACGCCGATTCGCCGCTACCCGCCGCTCCCCCCCCCCAGACCCCGTGCGTAGCCTGGCCAATCAGTGCCAGGCAGCGCTAAGGGGTGAATCGGTACTCCCTCTGACGTCACGACGTTGATGACGTCATCCCGATCGTCACCATGGTGACGGTAGAAGCCAAACAGGAAATCCTGTTCTGAACGGGATTTCCTGTTTGCTATGATCGCCGGAGGCGATCGGAAGGGGTGGGGGGGATGCCGCTGCACATCGGGTATCATGTAGCTAGCGCTAGGCTAGCTACATGATAAAAAAAAAAAATTGAAAAAGTGCTGCGCCGCCCCCTGGCGATATTGTATTGCCCAGGAGGTTAAATATGCATTTGAAGGGGGTATACTATGAACATTTTTTTAATTATAAGCTTGTAAATAGTGATGGACGCAAAGCGGAAAAAATGCACCTTTATTTACAAATAAAATATTGGCGCCATACATTGTGATAGGGACAAAATTTAAATGGTGTCATAACCGAGACAAACAGTCAAATAAAATACATAGGTTTTAATTATGGTAGGTTGGATTATTTTAAAGGTCTAATGGCCAAAAATTTAAAAATAATGCATTTTTTTCCATTTTTTCTTATTAATCCTGTTAAAATGCATTCATAAAAAAAAAAAAAAATAAAAAAAAAAAAAAAGTTCTTTTCAAAATGTACCACCCAAAGAATGCCTAATTAGTGGTGGAAAAAAGATATAGATCAATAAATTGTGATAAGTAGTGATAAAGTTATTAGCGAATGAATGGGAGGAGAAAATTGCTTTGATGCAGAAGGTGAAAAATCCCCACGGACTGAAACAGTTAACATCAGTACTAGGTTCCAGACAGCAGTCGTGCAGCCCACAGTGTGTCCAAAGTCCAACCGCACATCTGGGACATGACAGTTTTCAGCCCAGACACCTCCAAACAATTACGCAGCAATTGTGTTTTGCAACGTGCCACCTGCCAAGCTGGGGTGCTCTGATACCCCTTTTCAAAATCCGACTTGATCCGGATACCCAAATATCCGGATCGGATATCTGAATGTTCAGATAGCCGCGTACATGCGGCTGTCCGAATGCATTATCGCGGATATCCGGGCAGATTCGGATATCCGCATAGAAAACCGGAAGTGGCCTTTAAATTGCTTTTAAAACGCTTTTTAGGGTAAATGAGGCATGTAGCATGTTTTTTATAAAGGGAAACACAAATTGATGATGTGGGGACTTAACCCCCCCCCCTCCCAAAAAAAGATGGCTTTCAATTAACATCAGGACTAGGTTCCAGACAGCGGTCGTGCAGCCCACATTGGGCTCGATTCACAAAGCGGTGATAACCCAGTTAAAGACTTTAGGCGTGATAACCATTTTTATCATGCCTAAACTCAGTTTAGGCATGATACGTTTAGATAAGTTTAGATCGCACGCAAAGTCCCGCACGCAAAGCAGCGCCATTAAACTCTATGCAAAGGGAACCCGACTTTGCTAGCGCAAAACTTTTGATCAGCTGTGCACTGCGGTGCTAACGCAGTTGGTGCTTAAACTTATCACGCCTAAAAACGTATCACACCTAAACTTATCACACCTAAACTTATCATGCCTAAAGAGAGTTTAGGCGTCATAAAGGGCTTTTCACTAGCGTGCTAACTGTTAGCACCGCTTTGTGAATCAGGCCCTTTGTGTCCAAAGTCCAACTGCACAACTGGGACATGGCAGTTTTCAGCCCAGACACCTCCCAAAAAAAAAATTATGCAGAAATTGTGTTTTGGGTTAAACATAGGTGGTATCAACACAGCAGCAGTGGCCTGTGGCACCCTGGCGGTGGGAGCAGCAAAGGCAGCAGGAGCAGGGCAATGCAGCAGCAGCAGGTGTAATGTCTGCCAGGAGCATGCCGGACATGGCACTTTGCACAGGTCATGTGACAAGTGCCACGTGCCAACTGCCAGACAGCAGAGGAGAAGACACTAGTGCACACTAACTGTTACACTGGCACTGCTCAGCAGCACAGCAGTTCTGTAGTAAGCGAACACAGTAGTACTACTACAACAACTAACTAGCACTGACTGCAGTACTAACTACACAATAACACAGTAATCCTATTCCCTAACCTATACTGTAGCTAAGGCTAATAGCAGGCCAGCAGCTGACACACGCACGCACGCACGCACGCGCACACACACACACACACACACACACACACACACTGCAAGCCTGCAGCACACACTGACTGTCACTGAATGAAATCAAGCTAGCTACCTAACAATATAATAGTGTAGTGATAGTGAAGGTGTTAATCACTGAACAGCTTTAGGTTTATCACTGTATACAGTAGTTGCTAGGCCAGCAGCACTGGAGCATGTCTCTCAGTGAGCAGTGACAAGTAAGGACAATATTTCTCATCATGGCACCCCTTCTTGGTAACAGTAAAAAAAGGGCGCAGGAGGCTAGTGGACAAATCGGGCGCCGCCATTCACTCCCATAATAAATATCGTTTAATGGGCGCCCGATAGGAAAAAAGGGCGCCGGAGAAAAACAACGTTTTAAAAGCGGCACCCGGAGACTTCATGTTTTATTACTGCTTCTCATGATTACACATTATTTAATGATTTATACATTTTTTAATATTTTTAAACGAAAAACAGTACAATATTTTTTTCAAACATTTTTAAACGAAAAAAAAGTACAATTTTTTTTTTTTTACATTATTTTTAAACGAAAAACCGCACAATATGTTTTTGAAATGCTTATCACAGGGGGGGTCTTAGGTTTAGGCACCACCAGGGGGGTCTTAGGTTTAGGCACCAATACGGGGGTCTAGGGGTTAGGGGTAGGTACAGGGAGGGTTACTTACTAAATTTTTTTTTTTAAACGTGATTATACGTTTTACTGTTTAAACGGAAGATTAACGTTTTCACAATTGCCCGATTTCATGAACATTATTTAATGATTTATAACTTTATAAAACATTTTTAAACGAAATATAGTACATTATATTTTTAAACGTTATCCATGTTTATCGTTTAAAACCCCGCGCCCTTTTTTCCCAGCGCCCCTTTTTAACGTACCCCCCCTTCTTATTATACAGGGGTGCCTAGTCAGGGTTCCTTTCTGTGATTGGTTGCTAGGGCTTCTGCTGGGAGCCCTCAATGGATGTCCTCTTAGTTACAATATTCGGATATCAGCGGATATCCGGGTTTGCGGCTAAATATCCGCATAGTGCTATGCGGATTTGGCCCAACTATTCGGAATCCAAATCGGAGTCGGACAGCTGAAAAAGTTTGGATTATCTGGGTAGTTCGGATATCCAAAATCTTGCTGAGCAGCACTGCATGTAGGTGCACTGAACAGGTTACAGGTATGCACTGCAGTGATTGGTATTACAAATGTGCAGCTGACACACACAGGTAGTCACTGAATGTGCTGGGCCTGGCAGTGGCACAGTAGGAATTATTTACCACCAAGGGGCCAAAGGCCTGCTGTGACAGGGCTGACAGGGCTGTATACAGGTCCTTCTCAAAAAAATTAGCATATTGTGATAAAGTTCATTATTTTCTGTAATGTACTGATAAACATTAGACTTTCATATATTTTAGATTCATTATACACAACTGAAGTAGTTCAAGCCTTTTATTGTTTTAATATTGATGATTTTGGCATACAGCTCATGAAAACCCAAAATTCCTATCTCAAAAAATTAGCATATTTCATCCGACCAATAAAAGTCCAAATTAGACTTACTGGTAATATTGTTTCTAACCATTCTAGTGTATTGTAACGATCGGTGTAACACAGAGGATATGATTACCGGTGATCTGCAGTATCACCGAGAATACAGATATATACCCGATTATTGATGATCTGCAGTATCACCGATAATCAGATATATCTCTAACCTCTGGACACCAGGTAATATGAGTGTTATGTGCAACAGTAATACTTTGAGGAGAGCACCCGTATAGAGGGTGCTAGGCAGTACGAGATACTGCTTAGAGATCAGGTTCCTTCCACAGGTCTGATGCTCCCCAAGGGGCGGAGCCAGGCTGTGAGTGGGAAGGACAAGAGAGGGAGTGACACCAATGGTGAAGTGTCACTGACAGGTCTGAACTATCTCCCAACAGGGAAGATAGTTCTCGAGGTCGGACAGGCCAGGTCGTTAACACACAGACAGATAAAGTACAGAGACAGGAGACAGATGCGGAATCCTAAGACTAGCAGAGGTTTGGCAACAGAGTATCAGATATAGCGAAGTACCTAATCAGAGATCAGAAGAGTGGTCAGGAGAGCAGAAGGTCATAACAGATAATCAACAATGCCTAGACTTGGGTGTGAGCTCCTAGATCATCAACACCCCGGAACTGGTCTAGATAATAACACAGATGGTAACAGGATTCCTAGACCAAGGTGTGAGCTCCTTGGTCAACACCACCTTGGAAACTGGTCTAGATAATAACACAGATACTGACAGAAGGTCTGAGTGCTACCACGTAGTGATCGCAACGCCAGACACCAGAGAAATGACCAGCACCAAGTATATATACCCCAGCGCTCTCCAGCGCCACCCCTAAGTGCTGGACCAATGAAAACTGCTGGAATTGTCAGCTGACCGGCTTGGTCAGCTGACACCCTTCTGACTGTCATAAAGGCTCTGCCTCTCCGCGCGTGCGCCCTCCTGAACCTGTGTGGACTATCAGTCCCAGCCACACCAGACATGTGTTGTAATGTTTCTGCTGTGTTGGATGCGGAACCAGCCGCACCGCTGTCCAAGCATGCGGCGGTTCCTCCGCGTTCAGCAGTACTGTCAGAATTATGCCTATGCTTGCAAACATCCGCGTCTGACGCGGAATCCACCACCTTGTTCATACGGCATGCGGCAGGTTTCATCGCGCTCCTTCATGCCAGTGGATGCAGACCCACGCGCGCAACCTGCAGCGTTGGACGCGGAATCAGCCGCCTTGCTCTGAGTACTCGCGGCGGCTTTTCCACGTTCTCACATGTATGGCCTTGAAATGAGAGACTCCAGGCTCCTCCTCCTGGGGAAACAATCAGCAAGAAGTTTAAAAGCCCCCACCCTTCCCCCTATCTCCAGTACGTCAACAAGAAATACGGCCACCAAGGTATACACCAGTGCCCTAACTGCTGACTATCCCTTAGCCACACCCTAGTGTGCCCAGATTGAAAGGAGATTATGAAGGATAGGGAGGGAAGATGTACGCCATACACTAGAATGGTTAGAAACAATATTACCGGTAAGTCTAATTTGGACTTTCTCTAACCATTCCAGTGTATGGCCTTGAAATGAGAGACAGACAAGTAAACACCTTTCGCCCAAATGCCATATCCTGCCCCGACAAAACATCTATTCTGTAGTGCTTCATAAATGTGGTCGGGGTCTTCCATGTGGCTGCCTGGCAAATCTGCTGAAGTGATGCACCTGCTTTCTCTGCCCACGATGTAGCCATTGACCTTGAGGAATGCGCTGTAATTCCCGAAGGGACTTCCTTACTGTTGATCTGGTAAGCTTCACTTATCACCTTTTTTATCCACCTTGCTAGCCTGGATTTTGACACTTGGGCTCCCCTATTTGGACCTGCATACGTTACAAACAGATGACTCGACCTCCTAAACTCCTTTGTCTTTTTGGAGGTACTGCAAGTGCAAGATAGTTCTCCTAACATCTAAGAAAGCATATTTTATTATTTATAAAGAGCCAACATATTACGCAGCGCTGGACATTAATTTAGGTTACAGACAATATTTAGGGGTGACAAACAGCAATACGACAATACAGAAATACAAGAAAACCAGATCACACAGCACAGTATGAGTACAAGGTAATGCTTAGTCAGTCACTGGATGGGAGCATGGAGATTAGGCAAGTTAGGTTCACTCAAATGCATAGCATGGGTGCAGAGTTATGGAGGTGCATGATCAGGTAGGACACAAAAGGAGGAGGACCCTGCCTAAAGGCTTACAAGGCTTTACTTTTCATTGGACGGGTTTTGGCAGAAAGAAGGCAGTACTATCTGTTGTGTTCTGTGGAACTCTGACACCAATTTTGGCAGAAAATTTGGATCTGGTGTTAAAATTATCTTGTCTGAAAACACTGAGGAAGGGGTCCGTGATCGAAGGCCTGTAAATCACCAGCTCTCTTCGCCGTGGTGATTGCTGTTAATAACAAAGCCTTGAGCGTTAGCTTTTCCATGTCTAGCTCCTCCAATGGTTCATATGGCTTCTCCATTAACATATGTAATACCAGGGCTGTGGAGTCGGAGTCGGAGTCGTGGAGTCGGAGTCGTGGAGTCGGGCAATTTTGGGTGCCTGGAGTCGGGAAAAAAATGCACCGACTCCGACTCCTAATGAATTTGTAACTGTAATTAAAATAGAAAATATGATAAAATGTTCTATTTCTCAGATAATAGTCATTAAAAATAATGTATATATACAGTAATAGCTGTGCTTAGTCCACAAAAATGAAATAAACCAATCAAAATTAGTTACTTGTGCTGCTTCAATAAAGCAGTCCTCGTATTTTTAAGGTCAGATACATATCTGATTGTGACTGTATATATGATGTGTACACAGGAATCTCTTATATATACTAAATAACATCTATGCTGTAAGAATAAAGCCTGATGTGTAGCTGTGTCACTAATAGAGATGGTCAACGAGATGGAAATAATTCTGCATTGATGCTGATTTATGCAAATGTACGCACTCCCTTTGCTCATGAAATCAAATAATTTGATATGTTATTAAAATTGTTTGGTGACTACAAATTAAAGGGTAACTGAGACGGATGAAAAGCAAAGTTTTATACATACCTGGGGCTTCCTCCAGCCCCCTTCAGGCTAATCAGTCCCTCGCTGTCCTCCACCACCCGGATCTTCTGCTAGGAGTCCTGATAATTCAGCCAGTCAGCGCTGTCCAGCCGCATGCCGCTCCCACAGCCAGGAACATTCTGCACCTGCGCAATAGTGCTGCACAGGTGTAGTTTGCTCCTGGCGGCGGAGTGTGTGCATGCGCACTACGCCTGACTGGCTCAAGTACCTGGACTCATAGCAGAAGATCCAGGTGGTGGAGGAGGACAACGAGGGACTGATTATCCTGAAGGCGGCTGGAGGAAGCCCCAGGTATGTATAAAACTTTCATTTCATCTGTCTCAGGTTTACTTTGTTACACAGTAGTACTATACTCTACATATGCACTCCCCACAGAGCTGCAGGGAATCTACTGAGAATGCTGTGCACATTGAACACGGAGGTGTTGTCTGTTTACAATCTCCTCCTTCCCCTGCAGAGTAACTGCACATCATTCTTACATGTACCCACACTTACATTGCCTAGGGCCTGATAGATGTTCTTTGTTCCGGTTTGTACCTTTTACAAGTACTCTTACCAAGGACTAGTTTTAGTCTAAAAGGGAATAAATATAGTAGTCTACATATCCTTCTCACTTCAGTTGTCTTGTAAAATTCCTAAGCGTTGGCAGTTAAGAGACTAATTTCATGTTACATACTTTTAATCAACAAAATTGTAATATGCAAATTAGAGGAGTCGGAGTCGGTGGAATCCTAAACTGAGGAGTCGGAGTCGGAGTATTTTTGGACCGACTCCACAGCCCTGTGTAATACTAAGGGTAAGTCCCACTGCGGAGACACCTTTGCCCTTATTGGTTTTGATCTTTCAACCGCTTTGAAGAAGTCTTTAACCTCTTGCCGACCGCGTCACGCCAGTAGGCGTGGCCGCGGCGGCAGCCCCAGGACCGCCTAACGCCAATTGGCGTAAAGTCCTGGGGCTCTGTTTTGCAGGAGATCGCGCGCAGGCTGCACGCGCATCTCCTGCTTGGGGGGCGGAGCTCCGCCCCGCCTTCAGTCTCCGAGCGGCTATGGCCGCTCGGGAGACTGTTAGACGGCGTGATCGCCGTCTATTTACTGCGATCAGCAGCGCTGCACTGGGGACAGCCGTGTGACAGGGCTGTCCCCCTGGGGGACAAGAGAGCGATCGGCTCTCATAGGCAGAAGCCTATGACAGCCGATCGCCGTAATTGGCCGGCTGTGAGGAGGGAGGGAGCGAGGGAGGAAAGGGGTTTAAGGGAGCAGTGTTTTTTAAAAAACACAAACATAAATATTGATTAAAAAAAAAATAAACATGGGGGGAGCGATCAGACCCCACCAACAGAGAGCTCTGTTGGTGGGGAGAAAAGGGGGGGGGGGGAAATCACTCATGTGCTACGTTGTGCGGCCCTGCAGCTTGGCCTTAAAGCTGCAGTGGCCTTTTAAACTACAAATTGCCTGGTCACTTGGGGGGTTTAGCCCTGCAGTCCTCAAGAGGTTAACCAAAGTCACTTTTGACAACTGTCTATCTAGGAAGAACGAGATAGCTCTACACTGTACTCTTAACTAGTGTTGGGCGAACACCTAGATGTTCGGGTTCGCGAACGTTCGCCGAACATCGCCGCGATGTTCGGGTGTTCGCGCCGAACTCCGAACATAATGGAAGTCAATGGGGACCCGAACTTTCGTGCTTTGTAAAGCTTCCTTACATCCAAATTTGCAGGGCATGTGCACCTTGGGAGTGGGTACAAGAGGAAAAAAAAATATTTGAAAAAGAGCTTATAGTTTGAGAAAATTGATTGTAAAGTTTCAAAGGAAAAACTGTCTTTTAAATGTGGAAAATGTCATGTTTCTTTGCACAGGTAACATGCTTTTTGTCGCCATGCAGTCATAAATGTAATAAAGAGAAGAGGTTCCAGGAAAAGGGACCGGTAACGCTAACCCAGCACAAGCAGCAGAACACGTGATGGAACAGGAGGAGGCGCAGGAGGAGAAGGCCACGCTTTTTGAGACACAACATCCCAGGCCTTGCATGAGGACAAATAGTGTGCGGATATAGCAATGCTTTTTGCCGCCATGCAGTCATAAATGTAATAAAGATGAGAGGTTCAATAAACAGGGACCGGCAATGCTAACCCAGCAGCAGCAGCAGCAGCACACGTGATGGAACAGGAGGAGGCGCAGGAGGAGAAGGCCACGCTTTCAGACACGTCAACCCAGGCCTTGCATGAGGACAAGAAGCGTGCGGATAGCATGCTTTTTACCGCCATGCAGTCATAAATGTAATAAAGATAAGAGGTTCCATAAACAGGGACCGGCAACGCTAACCCAGCAGCAGCACACGTGATGGAACAGGAGGAGGCGCAGGAGGAGAAGGCCACGCTTTCAGACACAACAACCCAGGCCTTGCATGAGGACAAAAAGCTTGCGGATACCATGCTTTTTACCGCCATGCAGTCATAAATGTAATACAGATAAGAGGTTCAATAAACAGGGACCGGAAACGCTAACCCATCACAGATGGTCATTGTTCATGTTACTTGGTTGGGGTCCAGGAGTGTTGCATAGTCGTTTCCAATCCAGGATTGATTCATATTAAATTTGAGTCAGACGGTCTGCATTTTCTGTGGAGAGGCGGATACGCCGATCTGTGACGATGCCTCCGGCAGCACTGAAACAGCGTTCCGACATAACGCTGGCTGCCGGGCAAGCCAGCACCTCTATTGCGTACATTGCCAGTTTGTGCCAGGTGTCTAGCTTCGATACCCAATAGTTGAAGGGTGCAGATGGATTGTTCAACACAGCTACGCCATCTGACATGTAGTCCTTGACCATCTTTTCCAGGCGATCGGTGTTGGAGGTGGATCTGCACGCTTGCTGTTCTGTGGGCTGCTGCTGCATGGGTGTCAGAAAATGTTCCCACTCCAAGGACACTGCCGATACCATTCCCTTTTGGGCACTAGCTGCGGCTTGTGGTGTTTGCTGCCCTCCTGGTCGTCCTGGGTTTGCGGAAGTCAGTCTGTCGGCGTACAACTGGCTAGAGGAGGGGGAGGATGTCAATCTCCTCTCTAAAGTCTCCACAAGGGCCTGCTGGTATTCTTCCATTTTGACCTGTCTGACTCTTTCTTCAAGCAGTTTTGGAACATTGTGTT
Organism: Hyperolius riggenbachi; assembly: GCF_040937935.1. NCBI lineage: Eukaryota > Metazoa > Chordata > Amphibia > Anura > Hyperoliidae > Hyperolius > Hyperolius riggenbachi. The sequence continues at coordinate 16,470,753 of NC_090657.1, read as the reverse complement.
TGTACCGTGGATCCAGAAGGGTATAAACCCAGTAATTGGTGTTGTCCAGAATGCGCACAATGCGTGGGTCGCGTTCAATGCAGTCTAGCATGAATTGAGCCATGTGTGCCAGAGTCCTGCCAGAATCCTCATCATCCTCTTGTGAGCGTTGAGATAGTTGTTGTGATGCATCATAGTCGTCACCTTCTTCCTGGTCTGCTTCTGCTGACCATTCGCGCTGAATTGTGGAAGTCCAACGTGCACCGCTCTGGCCCTCGTCAGTGGTGGCAGGAAATTCCTGCTCCAACTCCAGCTGTTCCTCCTCCTCTTCTTCGTCATAGCTGCTGGGGCCAGCATTTCCTGATGCGGATGGCCTGATGTTGATATCACGCTGATCGTTTTTCTCCTTCAGATTCCCCCAGTTGCATCATGACAGCTGTTTCCTTGATTTTCAACATTGACCTCTTCAGTAAACACAGCAGTGGTATGGTAATGCTGACTGAAGAGTTGTCACTGCTCACAAGCAACGTGGACTGCTCAAAATTTTGGAGGACTTGGCAGAGGTCCAACATGTTGGCCCAATCGGATCCACAGAAGCTTGGCAGCTGTCCGGATGCGCCTCGGTACTGCGTCGTCATGTACTGGACCACTGCACTCTTCTGCTCGCAAAAGCGGGCTAGCATGTGCAGCGTAGAATTCCAGCGCGTAGGGACATCACACAGCAAGCGATGGTGGGGGAGATTGAAGCGCTCCTGCATCTTGGCGAGTGCCCCCGAAGCAGTACTGGAATTTCTACAATGTTTGGCCACTCGTCGCACCTTCAACAGAAGATCGGCCACGCCTGGGTATGTCCTCAGGAACCGCTGAACTACTAGGTTCATCACGTGCGCCAGGCAAGGGATGTGTGTCAGCTTAGCCAACCTTAAAGCGCGAATGAGATTACTCCCATTATCACACACAACCATGCCCGGTTTCAGGTCCAGCGTAGCCAGCCACAAATCTGTCTGTTCCTTTATTCCCCTCCAAATTTCCTCCCCTGTGTGCCGCTTATCCCCAAGGCAGATCAGCTTCAGCAACGCTTCCTGACGCATGCCAACAGCTGTGCTGCACTGCTTCCACGATCCTACTGCTGCTGGGTTAGTGTTTCCGGATGAGGTACAGCTTTGAGATGCGTTGGAGGAGAAGGAGTCAGAGAGGTAGGTGCTGCTGTTATCCAGTGGGAGGGACGGCGGTGCAGCTGTTTGCGGCGTGGGCAACACCCGCGCCGTAGCAGGTGAGGAATCGCTGCCAGGCTCCACAAGGTTCACCCAGTGCGCGGTAAGGGAGATGTATCGACCCTGGCCGAACGCACTCGTCCAGGTGTCAGTGGTGAGGTGAACCTTGCAGGCAACGGCATTCTTCAAGCTTCGGGTTATTTTGCTGACCACGTGCTCATGCAACTCAGGCACTGCAGAGCGCACAAAGTGGTAGCGGCTGGGAACCACGTAACGTGGGATGGCCACTGACATCATGCCCTTGAAGCTGTTTGTCTCCACCACTCGATATGGCAGCATTTCGCAGGCCAGAAGCTTGGCTATGCTGTTAGTGCCACAGCCCGGGGGTCATTTGCTGGCAATTTCCTCTTGCGCTCAAACATCTCCGAGACAGACAACTGAACCGTAGGGCTGGACACTGAAGGGCTGTTGGTTGTTTGATGAACACTGGGAGACCTCAAGAGCACTACTCCGGAAAGTGACAGTGTCAGCGTCGTCTGATGTTTGTGAATGTTGTGAACCACGCAATGACTGGGCTACTGCTGAGGCGGATCTGGTGGTGAGTCTGGTGACCCCAAGGGAGGCAGTGTTGCTGGTACCCTGTCCTGCCGCATTTGCCCACAGAGTGGGATGTTTGGATAGCATGTGGCGGCTCATGCTGGTGGTGGAGAGGTTGTTAATACTTTTCCCCCTGCTCAGGCGGGTCTTGCACACCTTGCAAATCGCCATAGTACCATCCTCAGTGCAGTCTTCAAAGAAAGCCCAGACTTTGGAGCACCTGCCTTGCTGGCGATTTCTGTTTGCGCCTCTTTTGCCCCTCACTTGAACTTCCACGCTTGTGGTGCCTGAAATTGCGCGCCGCCTACCTTGTGGCACAAGGCGAACTCGTGCAGCAGTGGGTTCTTCAACAGACTCATCTGTGCTGCTGCTACGACGGCGATGTTCTCGTTCACAAACAAAATCTGGGTCTATGTCCACATTGTCCATACCCTCCTCTTCCATCTCCTGAAACTCGTCATATGTGATTGTGGGGGGCCGCCGCCGTGAAGTAGAGCTCCCCAGAACAACCTCTGCGCAGCTCACTCCAACGTCGTCTTCCAGATCTTGTCGGCCGACCTCCTGCAATTGCAACCCCTCCTGCCCAACTTGCTCTGGGATTTGGGTTTCCGAGTCCTCCTCGGACTCGCCTTGCATTTCAGTGCACGGTGCATTTCCCACAGTTAATGGTTGTGAATCCGGGCACAACATTTCTGGCTGTTCCTCCATTGACCTTTGAAAGGTGGAAGTTTGTTGGGCTGGGAATAGCTCCTGCGAATACCCCATTGTGTCCTGAGGTAATTCATCGGACTGGTTATCTGGCAGTTGTGTGCGTGGTGTCGCTGCCGGTTGTGTCAGCTTTGTGCCCACTGGCTCCTTGTAACTGGCTGAGGACTCGGACCTCGTGCGTGATGTGCTGGTGCTGCTTAACCCACTGCTGGACGCTTGGGAGGTCATCCAAGTAATTATCTGGTCCTGTTCTATTGGATTTGTGAGGGTTGTTGTCCTGGACAACATGGGCGGTATTGAGTGGGTTTTCTTGGGTGCTCCCCTGTGGCCTGTACGTGAACCGTCAGGGGAAACACCTCTTCCCTTGCCCCTCCCTCTTTCACCGGATTTCTTCCTCATTTCACTTATCCTTAAAGTACACGCTGACTGGCAGCAGTACAGTGGCAGTACAGAAATGCTATACAGTGGTGGGTGAGCAGTGTACTACTATTCCCAGCAGCGACACAGAGCACAATGCTATACAGTGGTGGGTGAGCGGTGTACTACTGTTCCCAGCAGCGACACAGAGCACAATGCTATACAGTGGTGGGTGAGCGATGTACTACTGTTCCCAGCAGCGACACAGAGCACAATGCTATACAGTGGTGGGTGAGCGGTGTACTACTATTCCCAGCAGACACAGAGTGGCAGTAAACACAATGCTATATAGTGTGGCTGAGCGAGCGGTGTACTACTGTTCCCAGCAGACACAAAGTGGCAGTAAACACAATGCTATATAGTGCTGGGTGAGCGGTGTACACAGAGTGGCAGTAAACACAATGCTATATAGTGTGGCTGAGCGAGCAGTGTACTACTGTTCCCAGCAGACACAGAGTGGCAGTAAACACAATGCTATATAGTGTGGCTGAGCGAGGTACACAGAGTGGCAGTAAACACAATGCTATATAGTATGGCTGAGCGAGCAGTGTACTACTATTCCCAGCAGACACAGAGTGGCAGTAAACACAATGCTATATAGTGTGCCTGAGCGAGCAGTGTACTACTATTCCCAGCAGACACAGAGTGGCAGTAAACACAATGCTATATAGTGTGGCTGAGCAAGGTACACAGAGTGGCAGTAAACACAATGCTATATAGTGTGGCTGAGCGAGCGGTGTACTACTATTCCCAGCAGCGACACAATGACCGGGGGACCCTGGCTAGCGTGGCTGGAGCGCGAACTACCCTGCCTGCCTACCCAAAGCTAAACCCAGACAAATGGCGGAGATATGACGTGGTTCGGGTATTTATTTACCCGAACCACATGACAGTTCGGCCAATCAGAGCGCGTTTGGGTCCGAACCACGTGACCCGGTCAGCCAATCACAGCGCTAGCCGAACGTTCGGGGAACGTTCGGCCATGCGCTCTTAGTTCGGCCATGCGGCCGAACGGTTTGGACGAACACCATCAGGTGTTCGGCCGAACTCGAACATCACCCGAACAGGGTGATGTTCTGCAGAACCCGAACAGTGGCGAACACTGTTAACGTACTGACTGCTAATCCCATATCTACCCAATCCTGAAAGAAATCCAGAATATCTGTAATGGAATCCGAAGATCTATTTTTCTTTTTGCACCATAATACACAAGCTTTCCACATCTTACTATAGATCTTCTGTGTCACTTGTTTCCTGCATTTCAAAAGGGTCTGTATTACCTTGTCCGACAATCCTTTAGCTTTCAAGACCTCTTCCTTCCAGATACCAAGCTGTGTAATTGAACATCTCTGGATTGGGAGGACATATGGGGCCTTGAACTAGCATGTCTTTTCTGTATGGTAGTCTGAGGAATAGTCCCCCTGCTCTTACACACAGCTGCGTGAACCACGCTATTTTGTGTCACCAAGGAGCCACCAGAATCATGTCTGCTTCCTCCTGCTCCCACTTTTTTTATTGTCCTCGCTATTAGCTGGATTGGTGGAAACGCATATACCATCCGGTATGGCCACCGCTGGGACAGAGCGTCTATGCCTACCGCCCGACTATCCTTGTGAAGAGACATGAAGCTTTCTACTTTTCTGTTCTTTGGTGTTGCAAACAGATCCACCTCTGCTCTTCTCCAGTTTTTCTGTATTTGTTTAACACCTCCTGGTTCAGAGCCCACTCCGCCTGCTCTATCATATTTCTGCTTAGATAATCTGCTTCTATGTTCAAACTTCCCTTTATATGAACTGCTGCTATTGACACCACAACCTCTTCTGCCCATTCCAGCATCTCCATGCTTATCTGCAATAGACCTAGGACTCTTGTTCCCCCCTGTTTGTTTACATATGCCACTGTGGTGATATTGTCCGACAGCACGAGTACCTCCCTGCCCTGAATCTGCTGCTTTAACTGTTAGTGCCATGAAAACCGCCCTCATCTCTCTTGCATTGGATGACTCCAGCTGTTGCTCCCTGCTCCACAGGCCCTGAATTTGTCACGCATTGCATACCGCTCCCCATCCTTCGTTGCTTGCGTCTGTCGTTATGGTTACCACTTCCTCCTGTGACCAAAACCTGCCTTGCCGTAGGTTGCTGTCCTGCCTCCACCACTCCAGGGAATGCTTTATACAGTATCTTCTGGCACTGTCACATGAGCGTCTAAAGATTTTAGCTTTTTGTCCCCTATGCTCAACAGGAAATTCTACAATTTTCTGCTGTGGAGTTGTGCCCTGGTTACGGCGGAATGGCTGATGTCATGAACCCTACCAGCCTCATGATCTGACGAATTGTCGCTGAATCTTGATCTCTTATCTGTGTTGATGCTTTGACTAATCTCTCTTTTTTTCCTGAGGCAAAAATATCCCTTTCTTAGAGTCGAGTCTATGTGATATCCTAAGAACTTTACTCTCTGGTCTGGAACTAGGTTCGATTTTTGATGGTTTATCAGCCAACCTAACCGGGAAAAGGTTTGCATTACAACCTCCTTTTGTTTTTGTAGAATGTCCTTTGATTTCGCATGGATTAAAAGATCGTCTAAATAGGGCATTACTGCAATTCCCTGCAGCCGCAAGGGTGCCATTATCTCTGATACAATCTTCGTGAATATGCGCGGTGCTGATGCTATCCCAAAAGGGTGGGCTGAAAACTGGTAGTGCTTGATCTGCATGCCCATCTTTAATGTAAATCTGAAAATTTTTTGATGCTTCCTCCAGATTGGTACATGGAGGTAAGCGTCCCGTAAATCTAGATTTATGAAAAAGTCCCCTTTGTTTAGGATCTGTCGTACCGAATATATACTCTCCATCCGGGACTTCTTGTATTTCAAATATGGATTTAATTTCTTTAGATTTAAAATAAAATAATATTTGCCAGTCGGCTTTTTTATCAAAAAAATGTGGGAGTAGAAACCCCTGTTCTTCTCCTCTAATGGGACCTCCTCAATCACTTTCATGGCCAACAGGGATCAGATAATTGCTCTCATCCCTATTGCCCTTTCCATATCCTTTGGGAGGGGGATTGAGAAAAAATGTGTTTGGCGGGAGAACAGAAAATTCTAGGCGATAGCCTTCCCTTATAATATTTAACACAAAAATGTCTGGGTTTAAGCTTTCCCATTCCTTGAAAAAAAATAAGTCAATCTCCCCCCCACTTCTGAGTCACTTGGCCGTTTTGGTGTCCTCTGATTTCCCAAGGACGAAGCCTCCCCTACCTCTTCCCTTGGGAAACCATTTTCTCTGAAAGGCAGTTGCTCTACCCTGCTCCTTTTTATCTTTCTTCTGTTGAAACGTCTTTGTAAAGAACGTTCTCCTTTTCTTATTGGGAAACTGCTTTCCCCTTCTCCACAGATCTTTTTAGGATGTTTTCAAGCTCAGGCCCAAGCAGCAGACCACCTTCAAATGGGAGAGAGCACAAGTTATTCTTTGATGTCAAATCCCCCCTCCCACGCCTTCAACCATACCGCTCTTCGGGCTGAGTTTAACAATGCTGTTGTACGGGCCGTAATCCTAATAGATTCTGCTGAGGCATCTGCCAGAAATGCAATCGCCTTAAGCACCACAGGGATAGAGGCAGAATATGACTAATGGCTCAACTGACACTACCTTTTCTATTAAATTCTCCATCCAAATTTTAAGATTTCTGGAAATACATGTAGCTGACAAATTTGCTTTAAAGGAAATATATACTTCTGTCACCAGGCGCTGAAAGTGTTTCCCTACCAATAAAGCAGCATGTGAGACTGAGGTGTCCCTTAAACCCTCAATATTAAACCTAAAGTTATAATCAGAGTGGGTGTAACACGCGCTATTTATAATGTTCCTTTTTATTCAAAAATGCATAGAAAGCAGAATGGCATCCAAACAGCGAATAATTAATCCCAACTTCACTCATACCTCATCCGCACACATACCATACAAGGGCCCTTCTAAATAAAAACTGACAAAAATAAAATTAAAATTGGATTGAGGATGCAAGGATCCTATTGTAGATAACTTGTCCCAATAGTCTCATGTAGAGTAAAAAAATTGCCTCGTATGAAGGCACAGTCCGTCCTAATAGACCTCTTATAACAGCGTCCCGTATTATAGAAGTTCTTAGTCAAACATGGGACCAAATTGCATGCCAGGAGATTCATTTACTTACAGTTCACCATAAGTGCTTCCGCACGATCCTTATACCACTAACAGTAATCCCGGCCTCCACCGCAGGAACGGAGCCTTACACTGTCAGGCCACTCGCTCTATACAATCCACGCTGGCTTCCGAGTGCGGCATACGTCACTTCCGAGTACAGGATACAGTGATCCACTCGCCGCACTTCCGCTCAGCCTACTCAAGTTCGTGTTGGTTAATGTGGGTGACGTCACTACTCTAAAAGGACCTCTGGAGCTTTGTTTACAGGTGACCGCTGAGCACTTCCACGATACACCTTATCCTTTGCCTTCGCCACACAACAATGTTTAACAGAAGAGAGAAACCTCAACCTCGTTTCTGCCATTAAACGATGGCCTTCTTCAGGAGGATTTTTTGCTGGTCTGGTGTTGCAATCTACTCACTTCCTAAATACTGTTCTCCGGAACGTCCGTCCCCCATATTAATGGGGTTATAGGTCATAGTCCATAGGAAGATATTTCTCCATTTCAGTTCAAAATAAAAATAAAAACACTTCCCTATATTATTGGTGGTATCTCAGTGTTTCCAATATCCACTCAATTTGTTTAGTGGAAATCCATGTGTAATCAATTGATACATCAAGACATAAGTTAGAAATTAAAAATTAAAAAAGTAGAGTTGGGACACATACACTCAAACATATATTCATTTTCCCACTATTCACTCACAAATAGGTGTTTCCCCACAATACTAGCAGATAATTTAACCCCAGTGCCCGCAGATCATGGTGGGGGGGGGGGGGGAGTTGATCTCTATGACCCCTTATTAGGTCATACCCATTCCCCAAACCACAGGACCCAGGTTTTGCAGTACCCATTCCTTCCACTTATCCCAAATTATATTAAAAAAAAAAAAAGCAAACATCTCCATTTCGCTATTTAGACCCTTGGGGATAATGGTGTCCAACTGAAAAATCCACTTTGATTCACTACGTGACATTTTCTTTATATAATCTCCCCCCCTCCCACAATGTTTAATATCTTCAAGGCCAAAGAATATCGTCCCCCTTATATTCCCCCCATGTTCCTCCTTGTAGTGTTTAGACAACGAGTGTCCCACACATTTTTTTTTATATTATTAAAATGTTCCCCCACCCTGCTTTGGAATGACCTCTTGGTTCTCCCGATGTATCTCTTCTGACAGGGGCACTGGATGCCGAACACAGCTGATTCCCATGCTTTCTTAAAGCGGACCCAAACCAAACATTTTTTTAATTAAAAATATTTAGTTGCACCACTCTGACACATACAAAGAAAAATAAACACTCCTTCAAGCCTATGAGCATTTCAGTGCATGCTTTTCACCCTTCTCTTTTCATAACTAGGGTTATACTGGTGGCAGCCATTAGCAATTCCTCCATTGCCAGACACCACCTACTCTAGCATTTTGCCAGATTCTGGCCCGGCAATATGAAAGGAAGGGAGGGGTTCCTCCAATAAATGTAAAATATTTTAGATTTGTCATCATGCAGCTGAAAAAAGGCTGCTATTTATTATTATAATTTAGAAAATAGATTTTATTTCTGAAATCTTGTATTTTTAATTTGGGTCCAGTTTAATTAATGCTTCAATCTTTTTATCCATTGGATCTTTTAATATTCCTGTATCTTCAAATGACAAGTCTGACTGTTTTAAATACTTTGCCAGAGAAGCATCTAACTTTGGACATGTAATCCACTTATTTTGTTCCTCATCCTTAAGTGGAAATTTGCGTTTGGCTGATTTATGTATAAACAGTCTGCGCTCAGGCTCCTTCCACTGCGCCGTAATGATATCTTTTAAGGACCGACACACTGGGAATGCTCTGCACTGTTGCTGTATAAGACCCCCATACACCTTATCCTGTTTTGTAGCCTGTGTTGCCTCTTCTTTAAAGGGGAACTGAAGTTAGAGGTATACAGAGGCTGCCATATTTATTTCCTTTAATCAATACCAGTTGCCTGGCAGCCCTGCTGGTCTATTTCTCTGCAGTAGTATCTGAATAACACCAGAAACAAGCATGCAGCTAGTCTTGTCAGATATGACTTTAAAGTCTGAACCACTGAAACACCTGATCTGTTGCATGCTTGTTCAGGGGCTATGGCTAATAGTATTAGAGGCAGAGGATCAGCAGGGCTGCCAGGCAACTGGTATTGCTTAAAAGGAAATAAACATGACAGCCTCCATATACCTCTCTCTTCAGTTCCCCTTTAATATCTTCTGTGGTGTATATTGCTTTTAGCAATTTCTGCGTCTCTTCTGGCGCAAAAAGGAACTGTGGCGTTGTAAATTTAACGCTATCCGTTTCGGACTCCTCACCAGAAGATGCTTCTGACTCTTCTGCTGACTATCACCTGTTCTTCCTCCACCCCCTCTTCCAAGTTTCTTGGAGGTGGTGGGATAAGGATATTTACATTAGAAGGGCCCGCAGCTTCTGCTGACCTCTGCCCCTCACTTTGCTGCGATGCCTGCGACTGGTCCTTTAAATTCCTTAGCTCGCCTCTGATCTCCAGCCTCATGGCTTCTATGAACTCTTTGACAAGCGTTATAGACTCCGAAGGGACTTTGACTGACACGTAATGGACATTGAATTGGTCTGATCGTGGACTCTTGTGAGATCTGGAGCGCTACTTTTTTTGTTTATTGTTTTGATTTATCTTACATCGGATATTTAAGAGCGCACCACGCTAATAGACTTAATTGTAGTACAAATCCCAGGAGTGCAGCTTTAGGTGAATTGTATTTAATTGTATTAATGTTTGCTGCTGCTGCTATGGAGAATAGTACTGACATTTTTGAGATTAGAAGGCATAGGCAGGTGAATTTAGATGAAATATTTAATGAAAATGCACCGGGTTTGGTGGACCTAGAGGGATATTTTAAGCTTTTGCACACACTGATGGGGAGAGAACAACAAACCTGGTGGGACATTGCAACTTTGGACAAGTATCATAAAGAACAAATTGTACCCAAAAAGATAAGATGGGATATAACACCTGATGATGGGGAGGATACAGAGGAAAATATGGTAGAATGGGAAGAATTCTTTACTAAAAATGGGCTGGAACTGATGAAAATTTTTATCAAACGGAAAAATAGTCGATTGGATAGATTGGGGAAAGAAATTGAGCAAATTAGATTAAAAACAGAGCCCCATAAAAACACTGAGGTATACAAATCGAAATCAAAACGTTTGCAGGAACAATTGTTGAATAGTGAAAAGGTAATAATTTTGGATAAACAACGTAAATTTGTGAGGGATTTAGATGCACACAGGAAAAAAAACGCCTATAAATGGCAGCCCATAGTAGCAAAAAGAATAGAAGATAAGAAAAAGGCCCCCACAAGTGATATGGAGGTAGGGACCCAACAGTGCACTGGCCCTGAGGTGGAAAATGCGAATAGTCAGATTCAGACCCATAATGTGAATGTCCCCCCTGGTAACATGGGCAATCCACACATAAATCAAGAACCAAAGAGGGGAGTGATTCAGAATAATCAAATATATTCTCAACCCAAAAGGGGAAACACCAGAGGTGGAAGAGGGGCGTATGGATATACATCTAGTCATCAGGGACAATGGGGTAACAGTAGGGGGGGGGATAAGGCAGTATCCTCAGATAGATACCTTCAATCGGTTTCAACCGTTACTTGAGGATCAGGAAACTGAACAACAGCATTTTTTAGCCCCACACCCCAGATACTGGAAGGAGGATTGGAGAGGAGGGAGGGGGGACCCTTGGGGAGATCCAGAATATACTCCCAGAAAAAGAGGACCAGAAGGGGGTGCAGAGCAGGGAAGAGGAAACAAAAGGAGAAAACAGTAAGGGGAAAAGGGGTGTACAATTTAAGTGGGGTGGCTCTCAATCAAAAGGAGTTAAAATTGTTGGATCATGGCTTGAAGTACGCCCCAAAGAAGAGTCTTAATAAATTTCAGACCTATATTGATGTTCAGAAGTATATAAGAAAGTTAAATGTGAAAAAATATTTCATTCAGAAGGAGGGCCCTATGAGCAGAGTGAACCATATCTCCAAATTTAGAAATGCTTCTGTTTTTAATCCTCAGGATTCCTCAAATCTCAATGCTGTGGATATTTTTAAGGAAAGGGTATTGGAGGATCTGAGGGAAATTGAACCAAGGAAATTCCAGCAGGAGAAGGAGTCTATTGAAAGTTTGATTAAAGAGAAAAATTTGGTAATCCGTGCTGCTGATAAAGGGGGGGGGGGGGGTGTGGTATTGAGAAAAGATCAGTATTTCAAGGAATTAGATAGGTTGGTGTATGACGAACAAACCTATGAAAGACTAAGGGGGGACCCGACAACCAAAATTAAACGAGATCTGGCTTTGAAATTAGATGAGGGCCTTTTGAGTGGTCTAGTTGATCGGCCCACGGTGGGTTATCTGGTTCCGTCTGCTCCTAGGATCCCTGTGATTTACCAACTCCCAAAGATACATAAGAACTTGGTGGAACCCCCGGGACGCCCAATTTTGAGTGGGGTGGGATCCATTATGCACCGATTAGGACAATATATAGACTCCTTCTTACAACCTATGATAAAGACCCTCCCTAGAATCTTGATGGATACAAAAAACATACAGTACAGATCCTGGAGAATCTGAATATAGAGGGAGAGATCTTGATGGTGACGGCTGACGTGGGCTCCCTCTATACGAATATCCCGCATGAGGAGGGTGTAGAGGTGGTCACATCATTGCTGGAAAATCAGAGCGATCTTCCGACAAGGTTTATCAGATTTCTGATGGAGTTGTTGGAATTCGCTCTAACAAATAACTATTTTTGGCATAAGGGAGACTACTTTAAACAGATCTTCGGATGTGCCATGGGGTCGTCCTTCGCTCCTAGTCTGGCGAATATATATATGGCTCGGTGGGAGGAGGAAGCTATAAGGTTAGGAGGGGAAAAGATAAAACTTTGGCGGAGGTATATAGACGATCTGCTGATTTTCTGGGCTGGAGATGAGGTGAGTTTTCACGCATTTATAGAAGAGATCAATCAGATTAGACCAAACATCCAGCTGACGGCTGAATGCAGTCAATCTCATATTCATTTTTTGGATCTGGACATCTTTAGAGACCAGACGGGCTTCAAGAAAAAAGTTTTTTTAAACCGACGGATCGGAACGGTTTTATAGATACACAAAGTTGCCATCATCCACAGTGGCTAATAGGGGTCCCAAAGGGACAATTCATGCGTGTTTTGAGGAATTGTTCTGACAGTGTCAGTTTTTTTGAACAGTCAGACATCATTAAAAATAGATTTGTGGAAAAGGGATATGAGAAGGACTGGCTGGATAGCCTCCAGCTGGAGATAGCAAAAGTGGATCGTAAAGAATTAATCTATGGTGAGAGGAAAAATACTAGTGAAGAACAAAAGCCCTTTGCCTTTATCTCTGAGTTCTCTGCCCAATATAAAAAAGTGGAACAGATCCTCCGTAAGCATTGGAATAGTCTCCAGAGTGACCATGTTTTGGAAGAGTGTTCTCCCAGACAGACCAACCTTCGTGTATAGAAGGGCCCCTAATTTAAAAAATGTAATTGCACCCAGCTGTGTGGCTCCCCCTGTACAAAAAGAGTTTGAGGGGTGGCAGACCCCTGGCTTTTTCCCCTGTAGGAGTTGCAAGGGTTGTAGAGAATCGAAGGGAGGGAGAAAGGTAAGTATCCAATCAAAATCGAATGGGAGTACAGGATCAGACAGTTGGTAACAGTAAATTCGGGCGCCTGAGGCAAGTGGACAAATCGGGCGCCGCCATTCACTCCCATAATAAATATCGTTTAATGGGCGCCCGACAGGAAAAAAGGGCGCCGGAGAAAAATAACTTTTTATAAGCGGCGCCCGGAGACTTTTACTGTTTTATAACTGCTTCTCATGATTACACATTATTTTATGATTTATAATTTTTTAAACATTATTTTTAAACGAAAAACAGCACAATATTTTTTTCACACGTTATTAATGCTTATTACAGGGGGGGTCTTAGGTTTAGGCACCACCAGGGGGGTCTTAGGTTTAGGCACCACCAGGGGGGTCTTAGGTTTAGGCACCACCAGGGGGGGTCTTAGGTTTAGGCACCAACACGGGGGTCTAGGGTTTAGGGGGTAGGTACAGGGAGGGTTACTTACTATTTTCTTTTAAACGTTATTATACGTTTCACTTTTTAAACGGAAGATTAACGTTTTCACAATTGCCAATTTCATGCACATTATTTAATGATTTATAACTTTATAAAACATTTTTAAACGAAATATAGTACATTATATTTTTAAAACGTTATCCATGTTTATCGTTTAAATCCCCGCGCCCTTTTTTTCCCAGCGCCCCTTTTTAACGTACGCCAGACAGTTTATTACATGTGCATCTGTGGGGGTGGTGTATGTAATATGGTGTAGTTGCGGCCTGCAATATGTGGGCCGCACCACCAGGTCATTGAAGGAAAGAGTTGGAAAACACATAAACAACATCAAAAAGGGTTTTGAGCAACACAATTTATCTATGCACTTTAAATTGAAACATCAGTGCGATCCAAGTCAAACGTTCTTTTGTGGAGTGGAAAAACTAAGAGGCTCCTGGAGGGACTTTAATAAGACGAGAGAGATTTCCAAAAAAGAAGGAATGTGGATTTTTAACTTGGATACCTTAGTTCCTAGAGGTCTTAATGTAGAATTTGATATAAATTGTTTTATTAGGAATGATTGACACTAGAGGGTTTACTAGGGTGGATGTAGAGAAATGTTGTATTAGCTGTATTTGTAAATGACCACTCTGCTTGATGATGGCTGAAAACCATAATGCAGAAGGCTGTATAGCTGGTGGAACGCAGCGCCGCGTTTCTAATTGGAACGCGGCGGCTGGAGTCCGGAACGCGACTTACCCTAGAGTGAGAGGTTAATGCGCGTCTTTCTGACGCTTGACATGGAGGCATATTTTGTGAGTGAGTATGGGGAGGGAGGGAGTTAGCTGAGAAAGTAATGGGAGGAGCTTTACACATGCGCAGGAGGTTTCTTGTCCGCATGTTTGAGGGTACAATAAAGTTTGTTTATGAAAGCCCAAGGGATAAAAATGCCGGCAGAGCGTCTGACGTCAGCCCCTGATGAGTCAGATCTCTGACGAAACGCGTAGGGCGGAGCTACGTTGGACGCTGCTGGCCAACACGGAAGTACCAGGGAAGCGACTCAGGATACGGAGGTTTGAGGCAATGATCAGCGGAGTGGTCACCCGGGGACCCAACACTGTATAAAACGCTGTTAAACAAGTCTCCTAAATGTGAGTGCATTCTGGTTTTTTAGAACTTTTAAATAAATGATTTTACACTATTGAGCTCTCTCAGTCCCGCAGTAACTCGGTTGAAGAGTGACATATGGAATTCTGATACAGCTTATTGACCCCCATCTACTTTAAATCTTACCTCCGGAGATCTGAGGAGGCCCATTGGGTTAGTGCGGACATGGAGGGGGTGTGTCATGGTGCTCACCTGTGGTGTACTAAAGCTAGAATTTCACGGTCTTTTGGGATATTGAAGTGGTGGTGGTAATGCTGAGAACCTAAAACGGAGTTACACTATATGCCCCTTCTTTTCTTTTATCTATATATCGTGTTGATCCTTAATGGAGTTGATGCACGGAGACCTGGATGATCCTAAGTGTTACGTTTAAAGGGACTTTGACTGACACGTAATGGACATTGAATTGGTCTGATCGTGGACTCTTGTGAGATCTGGAGCGCTACTTTTTTTGTTTATTGTTTTGAAAAATCAGGTTTCGCTCAGGGTGCTGTGAAACCTAAGGCCGGCCCTGGGGGGGGGGGGGGGGGGGGGTCTCCAGGAGGGAGCGTAGCCTGATTGGCTACAATGACCCTGCTGACTGTGATGTAGAGGGTCAAAGTTGACCCTAACGCTGTAGTATATGTGTATACTTGCCTACAGGTAATTTTTTTTCCTGTTTAAACTCCATGGCAGCACACTACAGGTTAGCCCCCCCCCCCCCCCCCCCAATCCCTTCAGGACTGCTTTGCTCTGCCCACTTCTTCCTGCTTTTTTGTCTCCGTGTGCTGCCATGGATTTTGAATAAGAAAAGAAAAATTACCTGTAGGCAAGTATACCATTTTTCATTTTTTGTCAATGGCAGCATACTACAGGGATTTAAAAAGACTCTGAAGCGACATAAAAAATAAATAAAAAAAAAGCACGCTTTTTACCTTATCATCAACATAGGCATGTCTGCCCCTGCTAAAACGCAGCTGAACGAGGGGTCTTTACCCCCCAAATCCCCTCAGTTGCTCCCGGGCAGCGCTTCCTGTTGAGGCAGGGCTAATGGCCGCAGCCCTGCCTCTCAGCGCGTCTATCAGCGCTGATTGCCGCCCCTCCCCCACCCCTCTCGGTCTTCCTTCACTGAGGAGAGGAGAGGTGGAGATCCACTGCTGATAGACGCACATGGAGGCAGAGCTACAGCCATTGGGGGGGTGTCGGGATTTGGGGGGGGGTAAAGACCCCTCGTTCTGCCACGGGATAGCGGCATTTTAGCAGGGGCATACATGCCCATGTAGATTAGAAGTTAAAAAGCAATTTGTTAATGTTGCTTCAGAGTCTCTTTAACTAGCCTAGGCAAAACAGAAGGGCGGAACTAGAAATATACCACAGTCCGCTCAAAAGAAGTAGAATACTATACCGGCGCCGGGTGACGGGCCCACATATACCCGATTGTGGTTGGGTACCTGTATGATTTGCATAGGCGACAGGTGGGCGATCTATGCAGGAACTTACCCCCACAGTGGTAGTGGGATTTTGTGAAACAGCAGCTCTAGGATGTCACTTGTTTTTAGGATGATTTTATAGGAGTCTGGGCTCCGTTTTTTTGATTTTGCAAGCCAAATAAAATTGATTCATACGCATGCAGACTCTCTGGTTTTGTAATTTTGGTGGTGCTATATATACATGGTTACCAGAGTGGCTCCTCACATTGTGAGTGGCGTTAATATTAAGACGTGGCCACCTGATTTATTATTGGAGCGTGAAGTGGCTTGGAAGGTCAGTAGGCGCAGCCTTAAAGACACCTTGTTTTTAGCAGCAGTGAACTATTAGTCCATTAGAGGGAAAGTGGCTAAGTTGTTCAAAGGGAGTGGTTACCATGGCATACGTTATATCAACAGAAATAGAGAATGACATCAGTGGAGCTTTTGAGGTGCAAAATGTGACTATCGTTGAAGGGGTGAGAGTAGAGGAAGAGGTGGAACCTCTATTCAGGGAACACAAAAAAAAAAACTACTGATTAAATCATTGAGGAGGAAGTGGGATATTTCTAAATTGAAGTTTTATATAAAGGAACAGGTGGTACCCTGGGGAGAGCCTTGGACATAATGAGAATGATAGAGGAGGAAGTGATTAAGTGAACTAAATGAGGAAATTGAAGTTAGTAAGGTAAATTTGGATGCTCATCAAACCAACCCTAAAATTTGAAAAAAAACTTAAACTACTGAAGTTGGAAGTGGAGAGAAATCAAGTGAAGATTAAAAAAGATAAATTACAGGTTCCATGAGGATGTAAAATCCTGGAACAAAGGTGAGGTTTTTGAATGCCAGAGAGGGAGACCTAGGAGCAGATCAAGAAGTAGACAGTGGAGGGAAGAAGGAGAAGTAGGTGGGTCAGGAAAAAGTGGGGTGATTTTTTTTAGATCAGGAGGAGGATGTAGTAGAAGGAGAAGAAGAGGATACAACCAGTAAGGGGACAGAAATAATGGGAGAAGAAGAGATGAATAATGTGATAAATCTGACAGATTTGACTCTAACTGAGGACTGTCTTAGTCTGTTGGAGAGGTCTTTCATTTGCACCCTTTGTGGGTGGAGATGAATTTGAAGTTTTCAAGGATTTGACTTTTTTTTTCTGAGGAGAGTTACTTTAAAATTAATGATTGAAGAAAAAAAGAAGAGGGTGAGAGGAATAGTGAAGTGGAAGAAGTAGAGAGGCCCAATGTTGGGCAGAGATCAGTACAGGAGAGAACTACACTAAGGGGCCTTGAATTGCTCTGGGATAAAGGTGGAGTGACGATTTATGATACAGCAGCCACTGATTTGGAACATCTGAATCCTTGTCCCCAAAAAGTCCGGGGGGAAAAAAAAAAAAAAAAAAAAAAAGGAGAACAATCGAGATTCATGCCCCATTTAAACTATACATTGAAAACTTTCCAGGACCTTGTACAACAAGATCTTGGAAAGCTAAACTGGAATCCTAAAAAGACCCCCAATAATGATAATCTAACAGTAGGAGAGAGACAGGCCCTTGTTTTTCGAAAGGACCGGGATGATATCATTATTCGTTCAAGTGATAAGGGGGGGGGGGATGTCGTGATATTGTCTACTGAGTATTATAGAAATGAATGTCTAAAATTTCTGGGTGATGCCAGCACTTATTTAAGATTACGTGATACCAGGAGTTAGCTCACCTGGTAACAACCTTTTAAGTAACACTCCAGGACAGGTACACATTGAGACTTGGCTCCTCCCAGGAACAGGAAATATCCGTCAGCCTCTCTATAAATCAAAGATGGACCAAGGGTCAGGCAGTATAATATAAAGGAACAATATACTAAACATAACCCTACTATATTACATTTACATACACATAACATAACATGTATATCATGCAATATTTGAGATATATATGGGGGTGGGTACCCCCACCTGTCCTGGAGTGTTACTTAAAAGGTCGTTACAAGGTGAGCTAACTCCTGGTTTTTCCAGTAACACTCCAGGACAGGTACACATTGAGATGATAAGCAAGAAATCACTCACTAACCTCAGGGTGGGCTAACTGCCTTTAAGACAGTTCTTCCGAAATCTTGATCGGTTTCCGTTATTCGGTCCAACCGATAGTGCCTCATGAAGGTCCCCAGGTTCTTCCAGGTTGCCGCCTTGCAGATGTTCAACGGTGATGTACCTGCCCTGTAAGCCCACGTAGTTGCGGCTGCCCTGGTGGAATGGGCCTTCAAGTTTTCTGGAGGCTCCTTACCCATAATACTGTATGCTTGTATGATGCAATCTTTTATCCATTTAGCAATGGTCTTTGTAGATGCTTTTATCCTTTGGAATTGCTTGTGTAATTGATGAATAAAGCTTCCGATTTTCTGAACTCTTTCACTTTTTCTAAGTAGGTCATAAGATTTTCTCTAACGTCTAATTTATGTTGTCTACTTTCCTTTTCCGTTTTTGGATCTGTGCAGAAAGATGGTAATATTATCTCCTGTGTTCTGTGAAACATGTCTCCAACCTTAGGTAGGAATTCTGGGCTTGTTCGGAGAACTACCCGATCATTAAAGAAAGTACAGTATGGTTCCTTACATGATAGAGCGTGAAGTTCACTAATCCGTCTAGCTGACTTGATCGCCACTAGAAATACGGTCTTTAGAGTACACATCCTCAGTGAATTTTCATCAAATTCATCAGCTGTTAATGCCTGCAGAACTAAAGATAGATCCCATTTTGGAAATTGCTTGATCATAACTGGTCTATTTCTTTCTATCGATTTAACAAATCGAATTATTAGAGGATCTAATGCTAATTTCTTACCTAAATAAACTGATAATGCAGATATCTGGACCTTAATTGTGCTTAAGGCCAGTCCTTTCTCTACTCCCTCTTGCAAAAATTCTAAAATAGTCGCCATTTCTGTTGATTGGAAGTCTGAGTTCTCTAACCATAAATTAAAAGTTTTCCAGTACTTCTGGTATATCAAACGAGTATTCTCTTTTCTACTTTTTAACAGAGTATTCACCACTCTTGTCGACAGTCCCTTACTTTCAAGGACTGCCCTCTCAGAAACCACGCTGTAAGTTTCCATTTTTTTAGATTTGTTACAGCCTGGTCTTGTACCTGTATCATATTTTCTGATAACGGTATCTCCCATGGCTGGTTCACCAACATTGAAAGGAGGAGTGGATACCAAGCCCTCTTGGGCCAATTCGGAGCAATAAGTATCAAATGGCACTGTGATTTCATCAATTTTTGAAGTACTAGGGGAATCAAATTTAATGGGGGGGGGGGGGGGGGAACGCATACAGTATGTTCTGATTCCAGTCTTGAGCCAGGGCATCTATTGCTAATGGTTTGTCCATCACATTGAGAGAATAAAATTGTTCGCACTTCCTGTTGGACCTGTTCGCAAATAAGTCCACTTGCGGATTTCCCCATTTGCTTACTATTATTTGAAATAAGCTTGGGTTCAAGGCCCATTCTGTATTTGTAATCTGTACCCTGCTTAATTGATCCGCCAGAACATTCAATTCCCCTTTCAAGTGAACTGCTGTTAGGGATAGTAACTCGTGTTCTGCTATATCCAGTATCTCCAGAGTTAGGTATAACAGTCTCTTGGATCTGGTTCCCCCTTGGCGATTCAAATATGACACAACAGTCGCATTGTCCGACTGAATCTGAACATGACATGCTCTTAGAATGTGTATGGTGCTGATTATTTCCATCTTTACAGCCATCAGCTCTCTGAAGTTCGATGAATGTTCCGACATCGATTGACTCCATACACCCTGTACTTGAAAGGTTTCCACATGTGCTCCCCATCCTGACAGACTTGCATCCGTCGTTAGGATCTTTTGGATCGGTAGTGACCATAGTCTGCCCTGCGTGAGATGTTGTAACACTTGCCACCATTCCAGACTGGACTTTGTCTGGGAATCTACTATCACTTCGCTGTCTAGCGATTTTTGCTGCTTGTCCCACCTGGTTAACATCCATGACTGCAGGAGTCTGGTATGTTTTAATGCCCACTGGATTGCTGGCGCAACCAAAGACAGGAGGCCTAGGAGTTGCATGATCTGTCTGAACGTTACTGACTGGCACGTACAAAATTTCTCCACTTCGGATATAATCTTTTGTATTTTTTCCTGTGGAAGAAAAATTTTCTGCTGCACCGAGTCTACTATAAACCCCAGAAATAAAATTCTCTGTGTTGGGGTAAGCTGCGACTTCTCTGTTTACCATCCAGCCTGCATTCTGTAGTTGACACAGTACAGTCTGTTTGTTTTCCTCTAGTTCTTCTAACGTTTTTGCTAGAATTAGTAGGTCGTCCAAGTAAGGAATTATAATAATTCCTTTTTTGTGTATTGCTGCAATTAGTTCTCCCATAACTTTCGTGAATATTCTTGGGGCAGAGGTTATGCCAAACGGGAGGCAGCAAAACTGAAAATGCTGAACTCCCTTCTCCATCTGTACTGCAAACCTTAGGAACTTTTGTGAGTTTAGCTCTATTGGTATGTGCCAATATGCGTCTTGCAGATCTACACTTGCCATAAAGCCATGTGGTATCAGCAGGTTTTTTATTGAAGAAATTGACTCCATACGAAATTTCTCGTATCTTATGTATGGATTGATTGGTTTTAGATTTAGTATTATTCTGTATTTTCCTGACGGTTTCTGAACCAGGAATACTTTTGAGTAAAAGCCTTCCCCTCTTTGAATCACTGGTACTACTGATACCATTTGCCTTTCTAGCATATTTGTGATGATATCTTTTAATGCTTCCTGATTTTGAGGCAATATTAATTTCTTGGTTACTACAAATTTCCTTGGAGGTCTTGTGTTGAAAGCGATGTGATAACCCCTCTTTATTAAATCTATAATAAATGGGCTTTTTGTTATTGGTTTCCAATGTGGAAGGAAATAGCCCAACCTTCCTCCCACTTTTAGTCTGTCATTGTTTACATTGTGTGATTGGCGTTTTAAAAAACTTGGTGCCGGTCTTCTTTGGTCTTTATTAAAGGACCAAGCTTTTCTTTTATTTTGGTTTTCAGGTTTGTCTGTCTGTCTGTTTTGACGAAAAAACCTTTTCCCTGTTTTAAATTGTCTCTTTTTGGGAAAAGATTTTTTTCTTATTGGCGGTTCTTTCAAGAACTTCATCCAATTCAGGCCCGAAGAGAGTATCTCCCACCACAGGTATGGAACAAACTGTTTTTCGAAGCCATACTCCCATGCCAGGTCTTGATCCATAGATTTCTTCTGGCCACATTAGAGATTCCTGCTGCTTTAGCAGTTAACCTTTTTTTTAAAAGAGAATTTTTATTGAATTTCGATTTTTATAGGTTAACAAACATTAACATCATAAAAACTTAGCAGTTAACCTTATCGATTCTGAAGCAGCGTCAATTATATAGGCTACTGCTTTATGCATTACCGTCATTGAATTAATGAGTTGGTCTTTAGGTGCCCCTTTATTAATGCTATCTTCCAACTGCTGCATCCAAAGTGCTAGCATTCTTGCTACGCAGGTTGTTGCAGCTGAAGGCCTGAAGTTGGCACAAATAGCAGGCCACAACCTTTTTAATGCGTATTCGATTCTCTTATCTGATTGATCCTTTAAGTGACCCAGGTCTTCAAAGGCCAATTCATCGTCTTTATTAACCTGCGAGAATGCTGAGTCTAATTTAGGGCTTTTATCCCACATTTTACTATCATCCTCTGCAAACGGAAAACGTCTTTTAAAACCTCTAGACAAACAATTTCTTGTCTGGATTTTTCCATTGATTTGATATCAAATTTTTTGTTGACTGATGTACTGGAAAAAACAGGTCTTGCTGATTTTCCATACCCTCATACAACTTATCGTGCATTGAAGGTGGTTCAGTAACTGTTTTATTTAAATTTAAATCTTCATATATTGCAGTCAATAACATTTCTGTCTCAGCTACAGGAAATCTGAACTTAGAAGGTTTATTTTCTGTTTCCTGCGCTTCCATAGAACTTGCAGATGCACCATCATTATCGCTAATTTCATCTTCATCTGACACAATAATTGCTTTATTAGTTTTGTTAGTAGCTTTCTTATGAGTAATTGATTCTGGCAAATTAGGCTGAGTAGCTTGATCAGTTTGCCCTTCCGCTGGTGTGTGATTTGGAAGTTACTGCAGCTGCTTTAAACTCTTTTAACGTGTCTTTTAAATCCTGCCTAAGGGCCCTTTTCCACTAGCGGCGTTTGCGATGCTGAATCGCAAAAACGCAAACCGCTAGCGATTTTACAATCGCTACGGTTTGCTTTTTAACATGGGAATCGCGGTAGGTCATTTCCACTACCGCGATTCGTTTTTGCGGGGAACGCGAACGCGCGGCGGAGCGATAATTGCCGCGATTTTGCTATGCAGTGCATAGCATAGCAAAATCGCGGCCGCAAACGTCGGGGGAATCGCCGGTTTTGCGATTCAGCAATCGCTAGCGTTCAGCGTGAACGCTAGCGATTGCAGGTGGAAAAGGGCCCTTAAAGCTTGTATATCTCTTTGAGAAGCAGATTCTTGTTTCATTACTTTATAGGTGCAATCCTTGCATAATAATTTTGTTGATGCAGGATTGACCTTGGTATTGCACACAGGGCACCGTTTAGTGGTTTTTACAGGGTCAGGTACATTTGTAGAAGTGCCCTGAAACAACAACATAATACTCGATTGCTTCTTTAACGTGCCATCCGGTCTTAAAACATACATATTCATGATTTAAGCCATACAGTAAACACTGTCATGTAATTATCATAAACACATTTATAGTAATCATTATGCTTTGTACTCAAATGTTACTATGGAAAATATGTCTTAAAAGAAGATTCTGTAACAACATTTGTCATAAGACTAATCCAGCCTGCACAGCATCAGCTGTGTGTTTGCACGAAAAAGTTTAACATTAACATGCCCAAACAACTTTTCAAACTAGGCCAAATGCAGCAAAACAACCATTTCAATGCTGCGCACGGTTTTATGCTCCCACAGGAGTCACCACCGCTGCCCGGGTCTCAGCTGAGCAGTCTTATGGCCCATACTCACGAGGGACTTTTGTCGCCTCAACACGCGGCGCGTGTTGCGGCGACAGGTCGCCCGTGAGTATGGGCCGTCGCACACGCGCGCACCCCGAACTGTCGCCCGCCGCTGTTGTCGCCATGCGATTGAAAGTTTCAATCGCATGGCGACAGTCGCCGCCGCACCTCCGCCGCAACTGTCGCTAGTCCGCGTGAGTACGCGGACTAGCGACAGCAACCTCCATTGAGGTGAATGAAGCTTCCGGCGGGGGGAGGAGGAACGTCGGCGACAGCTTCCGTCTCGCCGCTGGTCTCTCTTCCGCGTGTGTACGCGGAGGGACCTGGAGAGAAGCTGTCGCCGGCCTGTCGCTAGCACGCTCACGTGTGCTGGCGACAGGCCACTTCTGCAGCCCGTGAGTACAGGCCATTACCCGTCCTGGCTCCTGCTCTGCTTCCGACATCTTCCACGAGGTGCCAGACGCTGTTTGCAGAGACTCCGGACGGCCGCCCCTCTTCACCCGGCGCAAGAGAAGTGACGTCACGCGACCCGGAAGTAGTTCCCGAGGTCGCGGCCGGAGGATTTCCGTACTCTGCCTCTGCTATACGCGTCCTCCGGACGCTCACAACTCAGCCGTTGCCTCCGCGCGGTGAGTCTTCGGGGCAGCCCCTCCTGCAGTGAAACCTTTCCATAAATCAGGCCGACCAGCAGGGCTAAAACCACTGGGAGAAAGGACCAACGATCAGCAACCCACAGGTACTCCACAGGGGAACGGACCTCCTTGTATCCTGACAAGGCCCGCTCAGCGCCAACACATTCCCTAGCCACCCAGGCTCTCCGGGACAGCGAGCACATAGAGAGACCTGGTTCCTGGACCAGGAAATATCCAATACTGCCTGACCCTTGGTCCATCTTTGATTTATAGAGAGGCTGACGGATATTTCCTGTTCCTGGGAGGAGCCAAGTCTCAATGTGTACCTGTCCTGGAGTGTTACTGGAAAAAATCCATTCCTCACTGTGAAGTCAAAAATAAACTCATTGGTGGATGAAGGGAAAGAGATGGGATTGCTCACGAAGGGAGAGGCGGAGTTTTGCAGTGTAACTACTTTTAGGGCCCCATTTTTCTACATTATTCCTAAGATCCACAAGGATAGGGAGAGACCTCCAGGACAGCCGATTGTGTCAGGGATTAGGGGTCCATTGGAGAGGTTGGGCAAGTTTTTGGATGGGAAACTGAAACCTCTTGTGGAAGTCCTCCCATCCTTTGTGAGAGACACAGGCGATGTGCTGGCCGTCCTGGAGGGTCTCCCGGTATGTGGTGAGGATCTGATTGTAAGTGTTGATGTTGATGCCCTTTATACATCAATTCCCCATGAGGTGGGATTGGCAGCTGTGTCCTTCTTCCTCCGTGAGCACTTCCCAGATGCAATACTCCATAATGAGTTTATTGTGGAAGCGTTGCGGCTAGTCTTAGGCCACATACACACATCAGACCATAGTCTTTTGAAAATGAAAGATCACAGACCAATTTTACCCCCTTCCATGTAGTATGAGAGCCATACCTTCACAGTCTTTTCTATAAAGCTGAACTCCATCAGAAAAAAAATCTTTGCAAGATGCTGCACACAAAGATGCTGTACAGAAACAAAAGATCAGTATCTGCAAAAGATCTGTTCCCGCCAAAGAGCCGTTCCTGCAAATTGCATTCATAGTCTATGAGATCTGCAGATCCTCATACACACCTAGTTTAACTGACATTCATCTGCAGATCAGACAATCATCTGCAGATCTGAAAATCCATCCTGGTGGATCTGATCTGCAGATGAATGCCAGTTAAACAAGGTGTGTATGAGGATCTGCAGATATCATAGACTATGAATGCATTTTGCAGGAACGGATCTCTTGCAGGAACAGATCTTTTGCAGATACTGATCTTTTGAATGTGTGCAGCATCTTTGTGTGCAGCATCTTGCAAAGATTTCTGTCTGATGGGGAGTTCAGCTCCATAGAATAGACTGTGTAGGTCTGGCTCTCATACTACATGGAAGGGGGTAAAATTGGTCTATGATCTTTCATTTTCAAAAGACTATGGTCTGATGTGTGTATGCACCCTTGGAGTACAACCGTTTTTGCTTTGATGGTCGCTTTTACCGCCAGGCCAGGGGCATGTCAATGGGGGAATCCTGTGCTCCGGCCCACGCTTGTTTACATCTCGGGCTGTGGGAGCAACAGGATGTATACCCCTTGGACCTCTTCCAGAGGCATGTCCACCTGTGGTTGAGATTCTTAGACGATGTGCTCCTGGTCTGGCGAGGTGCCAGGGAACAGTTGAACTGTTTCATGGAAAAACTGAAGAAAAATGAGAGAAATCTCAGGTTCACATATGAATGTAGTGAGTCAGAATTGTCCTTCCTGGATTTAAAAATTCGTGTTAAAAAAAAATAAATAAAAAAAATTTAATTATATGGAGAATTAGTTACAACTACCTACAGAAAAGCCCACAGCGGGCAACACATTACTACATTACTCAAATTATCATTTGGAGTCCCAAAAGAGAGCAGTCCCCAGGGGACAGTTCCATATAGAGATGAGCGTAATGACCTAATTACAATTTTGCGAAATTTCGCGTTATTAGTGTAATTACGATTATGGCCGTAAGTACATAATCGTAATGAAGAAGGATTTCGCGAAAATTCGCGTAAGCGTAATTTTCGCATTACAGTCGTATCATGCCGTAATTTCGCATTAAACGCTACCGTAATTTCGCGTTAAACCGTAACGCTCCGTATAATATAAAAAAGCCGCCGACTTTAAGGGTTAATAGCAAAGCCCCCTTAAATGCTGAGAGCCTCAAATTTGGAGAATATATTAAGGAGATCAGGAGGAATAAGAGGAAAATTTTTTTTTTCAAAAAGACCTTATAGTTTTTGAGAAAAATCGATGTTAAAGTTTCAAAGGAAAAATGTAAACATTTAAAAACCCGCCGACTTTAACGGTTAATAGCAAAGCCTGCTTAAAGTTTAGGAACACCAAATTCCCAGGGTATATTAAGGGGATCAGTGGGAATAAGAGGAAAAATTTTTTTTTCAAAAAGACCTTATAGTTTTTGAGAAAATCGATTTTTAAGTTTCAAGGGCGAAAATGTCTTAAATGCGGAAAATGTCAGTTTTTTTTGCACAGGTAACAATAGTGTATTATTTTCATAGATTCCCCCAAGTGGGAAGAGTTTTACTTACTTCGTTCTGAGTGTGGGAAATATAAAAAAAAAACCGACGTGGGGTCCCCCCTCCCAGACCTCTTTAACCCCTTGTCCCCCATGCAGGCTGGGATAGCCAGAATGCGGAGCACCGGCCGCGTGGGGCTCCGCACCCTGACTATACCAGCCCGCATGGTCCATGGATTGGGGGGTCTCGGAAGGGGAGGGGCAGCCAAGCTTTCCCCTCCCCCTCCGAGCCCTTGTCCAATCCAAGGACAAGGGGCTCTTCTCCACCTCCGATGGGCGGTGGAGGTGGAGGCCGCGATTTCCTGGGGGGGGGAGGTTCATGGTGGAATCTGGGAGTCCCCTTTAAAAAGGGGTCCCCCAGATGCCCACCCCCCCTCCCAGGAGAAATGAGTATAGAGGTATTTGTACCCCATACCCATTTCCTTTAAGAGTTAAAGTAAATAAACACACAGACACTTAGAAAAAGTATTTTAATTGAACAAAAAACATAACCACGAAAAAAGTCCTTTAATATTCTTAATTAACCATTAATACTTACCTGTCCCTTTAAATAAATGATCCCTCGCAATATCCTCGGAAATGTTCTATCAGTTACAATGTAACAAAGTTATTACAATGTAACAACTTTGTTACATTGTAACTACGCCGCACCCGACGCCACTCGCCGCTCAGCCGCCGCATACGCGTCCGTGCAGGACGCTAAGTCCCCGCAGCTCCCGCTGTCCACCCCGCCCACATCTGTCACCCACATGTCACCCACATGGGTGACATGTGGGTGACATGTGGGAGAGGCGGGGAGGGCAGCGGAGCCGGCGGGGACTTAGCGTCCTGCACGGACCCGACAGAGCTCTGAGCTATATAGCTCAGAGCTCTGAGAAGCATCTTTGTATTTGGGCTCCAAGGAGCCCCATTGGTCCTTAGCAGACCAATGGGGTTCCTTCAAATCAGAAGGAACCCCATTGGTCTGCTAAGGACCAATGGGGCTCCTTGGAGCCCAAATACAAAGATGCTTTCGAGAGCTCTGAGCTATAGCTCAGAGCTCTGTCGGGTCCTGCAGCGCAGACGCGGCGGCGGCGGCGGTGAGTGACGTCGGGTGCGGCGTAGTTACAATGTAACAAAGTTGTTACATTGTAATAACTTTGTTACATTGTAACTGATAGAACATTTCCGAGGATATTGCGTGGGATCATTTATTTAAAGGGACAGGTAAGTATTAATGGTTAATTAAGAATATTAAAGGACTTTTTTCGTGGTTATGTTTTTTGTTCAATTAAAATACTTTTTCTATGTGTTTGTGTGTTTATTTACTTTAACTCTTAAAGGAAATGGGTATGGGGTACAAATACCTCTATACTCATTTCTCCTGGGAGGGGGGGTGGGCATCTGGGGGACCCCTTTTTAAAGGGGACTCCCAGATTCCACAATGAACCCCCCACCCAGGAAATCGCGGCCTCCACCTCCACCGCCCATCGGAGGTGGAGAAGAGCCCCTTGTCCTTGGATTGGACAAGGGCTCGGAGGGGGAGGGGAAAGCTTGGCTGCCCCTCCCCTTCCGAGACCCCCCAATCCATGGACCATGCGGGCTGGTATAGTCAGGGTGCGGAGCCCCATGCGGCCGGTGCTCCGCATTCTGGCTATCCCAGCCTGCATGGGGGACAAGGGGTTAAAGATGTCTGGGAGGGGGGACCCCACGTCGTTTTTTTTTTATATTTCCCACACTCAGAACGAAGTAAGTAAAACTCTTCCCACTTGGGGGAATCTATGAAAATAATACACTATTGTTACCTGTGCAAAAAAACCTGACATTTTCCGCATTTAAAAGACATTTTTGCCCTTGAAACTTAAAAATCGATTTTCTCAAAAACTATAAGGTCTTTTTGAAAAAAAAATTTTTCCTCTTATTCCCACTGATCCCCTTAATATACCCTAGTAATTTGGTGTTCCTAAACTTTAAGCAGGCTTTGCTATTAACCGTTAAAGTCGGCGGGTTTTTAAATGTATACATTTTTACTTTGAAACTTTAACATCGATTTTCTCAAAAACTATAAGGTCGTTTTGAAAAAAAAAAATTTTCCTCTTATTCCTCCTGATCTCCTTAATATATTCTCCAAATTTGAGGCTCTTAGCATTTAAGGGGGCTTTGCTATTAACCCTTAAAGTCGGCGCCTTTTTTATATTATACAGAGCGTTACGGTTTAACGCGAAATTACGGTAGCGTTTAATGCGAAATTACGGCATGAACGAAACGCGAAATTTCGCGTTGAAAATTACGCTTACGGTATTTTCAATTACGATTTTAATGGCAATTTCGCTACGCTAATTTCGCATCGTAATCGCAAATTTCGCATGCGTAATTATAGTAATGCGAAATTACGAAAATTTCAGCTCAACTCTAGTTCCATAGATTGAAACGGAACTTTACCTTGGAGGAAGACTTTGTGAAGGAAGGTCAGGAATTATGCACTAGGCTAATAAAAAGAGGCTACCCAGACGACCTGGTAGAACAGGAGTATCAAAGAATGAGAGATTTGGATAGGGAGGAGGTTCGCACAGGGCGGTCACCCAAAAAGAAAAGAGGGGTGGGCTCAGAAAGAAGGGAACCCATCAGGTTTATTACAACATATGGGGCACATTGGTATGCCCTACAGAAGGTGTTACAAAAACATTGGGGAACACTATTAATTGATAAAAGAATAAGAGATTTGGTGGGAGACAGACCCTATGAGACAGCAAGAAGGGCCCACAATTTAAAAAGGAGACTGGTGAGGTCAGAATAGGTGAGTAAGGAGAAAGAGACATGGTTAAATAGATACCCGCATACATTTGGAATGTTTAGCTGCGGTGATTGCAACGTGTGTAATTTGGTCGAGAGAACCAAGACCTTCACAAATGCTAAAGGTACTAGAACCTTTGAAATTAGGGACAACATCAACTGTAACTCTGAAAGGATTGTGTATTGCATAAGGTGTCCATGTAACCTACTGTACGTGGGAAAAACGAAACAACGCCTAGGTACAAGGATTGGAGAACATGTTAAAAACATTGAAAAGGCAGAAAAAGATAGTCCATTGGGAACACACTTCAAACGATATCACAACAGTGACCCCTCAGTGCTACACTTTAAAGGAATAGTTAAGCAGAAAGTGTCTAACAGAGGTGGGGACATTGAAAACGATCTGTATAAGATTGAAGCAATGTGGATCTACCGTCTGGGGACGAGAATCCTAGCAGGTTTGAACTCTGATTTAAATATCGTCCATTTCTTTGAATAATGGTGTTGTGGGGAAATGATTCCAAGTGAATTTGTGAATTTAGAACATGATTTGGCATGAGTGGCAAGTATAAATGAAGTAAGATCTGTATTCATAGAGTATGGAGGCGAAAATTGAAGCTGGAGGCATGCCAAGTACAAACGTCATGGTTGAAAACCACGCCAGGAGGCATATCTAAAATGGATAGAAATAAAAATGTTCAATGCTGCAGTACGTCCAAACCCCTCACGCTTTGAGAAAGCCCCGTGGGCGGGGCCAAGTGACACACGTGAGCGCTCACCAACTACACAGCCCGGCCATGCCGGGAAGTTCGTCTGACTACGGGGAAACTGCGGCAGCGGAGAAAGCAAGTGAGGTGACACAGGATGTCGGGCTCGAATGACACTATAGGGGCCCTGAGCGGTAGCTCCCTCCGATAGGCTGGATATCTGCTGGGAAGTAGTGAGTACAGACGGCCAACGCTTTACATGCTTACTAGTGTGAATTTGCTGCTGAGACGTACACAGTGCCGTGCATGCCAGTGTCTTGGAGGACTGTAAAAGTGTAGCACACTCGGAGGTGGTGAATGAGGGTTATTTTGCCAACAATTGAGCTTGAAGTCACATCTGTGGAAACAAAGGGACAATTTTATGGGCATGAGAAGGAGTATTGAAGTACGGTGACCATACGTCCCGCTTTACCCGGGACGCGTCCCGCCTTCGGGGGGCGCTGTCCCAGGCTGCATGAGGTCCCGGGAAACGTCCCGCTTTTAGCAGCGGGACGTCCCGGCCTCGGGACTCTGGCCACCGTACAATGAACTAGCCGCAGCGTCTACTAGACGCTGCGCTAGTTCATTCCCCGCAGCCCCGCTCCAGCCTGCAATGTTCTCCTCCGGCAGGCACAGGCAGAGCAGGGCTACGGGAAGATGGCGTCCGGAGGCGGAGCCCTGTATTGGAGACTATTTGTCTCCAGTACAGGGCTCCGCCTCCGGACGCCATCTTGCCGTAGCCCTGCTCTGCCTGTGAGAGGCTGAGCGGGAGATTGAACATCGTCCAGGCCAGGGGGAGCTGCACCTGAGGCACCAGAGGCTGGCTGCGTGAGGGGACGTCTTCTGCCAGGTGAGTAAATGCCTTTTCTTGCAGGTGAAGTGTTTGGCCGCATTGCGTGTATTTTGTACTGACAGGTTTGGCCGCAGTGCGTGTATTTTGTACTGACATGTTTGCCCGCAGTGCGTTTATCTTGTACTGACATGTTTGCCCGCAGTGCGTTTATCTTGTACTGACATGTTTGCCCGCAGTGCGTTTATCTTGTACTGACATGTTTGCCCGAAGTGCGTTTATCTTGTACTGACATGTTTGCCCGAAGTGCGTTTATCTTGTACTGACATGTTTGCCCGAAGTGCGTTTATCTTGTACTGACATGTTTGCCCCCATTGCGTTTATTTTATGCTGACATGTTTGCCCGCAATGCGATTATTTTGTGCTGAAATGTTGCCCATTGCGTTTATTTTGTGGTGTCTGGGGTAACTGTTGCTGCATTTATTATTTAATGGTCATAGTTGGCTGTGTTTGCTGCTTTGCGGTTATGGCATACTATTAAATAGCATCACACAGTTTCTGCACACCTATGATGTGAATCCACGTTTGACCACATCACGGCGTAAACACTGCTTTCTTATGCCTCGCTGTTGCATCATTCTGTTAGCTCCGCCCATAGAATGTCATGACCACGCCCATTTTTCACGCGCGCTGCAGACACCAAATTTTTCGGCGCGGCAGCCCCCCCAATTCACCCCGTCCCAGGTTGAGCCTACAAAAATCTGGTCACTAATTGAAGATTAGTAGATATCATAGCGGTTTAGTGACGCTACAGCACTAGTTAGGGTGGATGAGTGGAGGCCTCATGGTGTGCGCCAGGTGACGGGCCCACATATACCCGATTGTGGTTGGGTACCTGTATGATTTGCATAGGCGACAGGTGGGCGATCTATGCAGGAACTTACCCCCACAGTGGTAGTGGGATTTTGTGAAACAGCAGCTCTAGGATGTCACTTGTTTTTAGGATGATTTTATAGGAGTCTGGGCTCCGTTTTTTGATTTTGCAAGCCAAATAAAATTGATTCATACGCATGCAGACTCTCTGGTTTTGTAATTTTGGTGGTGCTATATATACATGGTTACCAGAGTGGCTCCTCACATTGTGAGTGGCGTTAATATTAAGACGTGGCCACCTGATTAGGTAGATATATAGAATACTATACCATTTAATTTCCAAAGATTTAAATTCTTTACGTATCTGACGAGTCATCGTTGTGACTGAGGATAACACCTCTCTTCCAAACTGGACGTGGATAATGCCCAATAACAAATAAAGAAGAAGTAATCTTTGCTTAATCTCATAGTCAAGACTATGAATCATTAGATACGTGAAGGATTTAAATCTTTAGGTGTGGGCCTCTTTTCCGCGGACAGTTGATAGGCAGTGAAATGCCTCTCAAACTCTCACAACTGCTTGCTGCTGCCGGGTAACTGCTCACTGCCGCCTGGCAACTGCTTGCTGAGCACATAACTCAACAGTCCATGGAAAAGAGGCCTTACATTCCATATTGGGCCTCTTTTCCACAGGCAGTTGAACTGTGTGCTCAGCAAGCAGATACCAGGCAGCAGTGAGCAGTTGTGAGAGTTTGAGACAAACAAAAAACTATTGTGCTGCGCTAAGGCATCTACCTCCTTAGTCTTCCGGTGTTCCGACACCAGCAGGCGAGCCAGAGGCCAGAGACTTCTGCCAGGTGAGTGAATGCTTTCTTTTCCAGGTGAAATGTGCCCCCATTGCGTTTATTTTCTGGTGAAATGTTTGCCCCCATTGCGTTTATTTTGTGCTGACATGTTGCTCACAATGCGTTTATTTCCTGGTGTCCGGGGTAACCGTTGCTGCATTTATTTTTTAATGGTCATAGATGGCTAGGTTTGCTGCTTTGGGGTTACGGTATACTATTAGCATCACACAGTTTCTGCACACCCATGATGCGAAGTCTCGTTTGACCACATCATGGCGTAAACACTGCTTTCTTATGCCTCGCTGTTACATTATTACATTAGCTCCGCCCATACAATGTCATGGCCATGCCCATTTTTCACGACGCAGCCCCTCACTCCCAGTCTTCGTTGCTGCGCGCTCCACAGTCCCCCCACCTTTTGCCGCAGCGCGCGCCGCCCCACCTCTCCCCCCCCCCCCCGTCCCAGGTTGGACCCACAAAAATCTGGTCACTCTAGGAGAGGGGGATGAGTCATGCTGCATTTATCTGCATTGCGGTCCGCTCCCCCATCACAATGGCCATTAGTCTCAAGGAGAACATTCACACTACCAGCGGCACGACACGGCATAAGTATCTAATTCTACGCTAGGCCGCCACAAAGTCTGCAGTGTGTTGCCGCATGATCTGTGCCATGGTAAGTGTGCGCGAGCGATTGCAGTAGGGGTGTGGCAGCCAGGGCCGGTGCTACCATAGAGGCAAAGGGGGCATTTGCCCCGGGGCCCCAACCTCTGCTGAGGCCCCAGCAGCACCGACCCTGCTGCAAGTATATTAGCAGCCACAATTACCTTATTCCCGGTGGGTAGCAGCTGCACTCGGAGACACGCTGTCTACTTCCTTCTCTATGACCCGACGTGTGTTTACAAATGATGCACCGGGTCATAGAGTGGGAGGGAGACAGCGTGTCTCAGAGTACAGCCGCTGCCCGTCCGCTCACCCGCCAGGACTAATAGGTATTTATGGCTGCTTGCAGGGCCCCGAGGAGCAGAGGGGTAATAGCGGGAGGGAAGCTTTGCGCTGGGGGGCCCAAACGCTATAGTTTGCCCCAGGGCCACCACAGGCGGCATGCGCATTGTGATGGTAATCTAGAGATGTACTGCCTGCTCAGTAGGGAATGCATCTGAGCGGGAGGGGTGCTATGTTTATTAACCTGCACTCTGCCACAGGGAAATGTGGAAGGGGACATGGTGGGGTGCAATTTTTTTGTAGTCATTTGAGGGGGTACCTCGCTGAGGACATTTTCTCAATCATTTCTTACCTGGGTAACTGTGGACTAACCTCACACTGCTTGCAGGTAAGTGGTCCAGGCCCTGGTTCTGATTTTGGAAGGAACCTTGAATATAGGATACATAAGAAATTGCTGTTAATGCTGCAGATTTATTTAGTGTGGCTCCTGAAACATTTCAATATAACTCATACATTTTCCTTTATTAGCTATTTGTGTGTGTTTGCTTCTGTGTTTGATATGCATCTGAATAGCATTTAAAGCAAATCTGAAGTGTATTTAAAAAGAGACTCTGTAACATCGAAAATATCCCCTGGGGGGTACTCACCTCAGGTGGGGAAGCCTCGGGATCCTAATGAGGCTTCCCACGCCGTCCTCTGTCCCACGGGGGTCTCGCTGCAGCCCTCCGAACAGCCGGCGACAGACCCTACTGTTAGTTCAATATTTACCTTTGCTGGCTCCAGCGGGGGTGCTGTGGCTGCTTTCGGCTCCGAAGTAGGCGGAAATACCCGATCTCAGTCGGGTCCGCTCTACTGTGCAGGCGCCGGAAACTTGCGCATGCGCAGTAGAGCAGACCCGACGACGATCGGGTATTTCCGCCTACTTCGGAGCCGACAGAGCGCCTGCGCAGGAGCCGGGAAGGTAAATATTTACGTTGCCGCTGTACGGAGGGCAGCAGCAAGACCCCCGAGGGACGGAGGACTGTCCCCACCCGAGGTGAGTACCCCCCAGGGGACGGTTTGACGTTACAGAGCCTCTTTAAGAAAAAAAGAACAAATAACAAACCCCCCTCACCTACGGAGAGGGAAGGCTCAGAGCCTAAGGCCACATACACACATCAGACCATAGTCTTTTGAAAATGAAAGATCACAGACCAATCTTACCCCCTTCCATGTAGTATGAGAGCCATACTCTACACAGTCTTTTCTATGGAGCTGAACTCCACATCAGAAAAAAATCTTTGCAAGATGCTGCACACACAAATGCTGTACAGACACAAAAGATCAGTATCTGCAAAAGATCTGTTCCTGCCAAAGATCTGTTTCTGCAAATTGCAATGATAGTCTATGAGCTCTGCAGATCATCATACACACATGATTTAACTGACATTCATCTGCAGATCAGATCCACCAGGATGTATTTTCAGATCTGCAGATGATTGTCTGATCTGCAGATGAATGTCAAACAAGGTGTGTATGATGATGTGCAGATCTCATAGACTATGAATGCAATTTGCAGGAACGGATCTGTGGCAGGAACAGATCTTTTGCAGATACTGATCTTTTGTGTCTGTACAGCATTTGTGTGTGCAGCATCTTGCAAAGATTTTTTTCTGATGTGGAGTTCAGCTCCATAGAATAGACTGTGTAGGTGTGGCTCTCATACTACATGAAGGGTGGTAAGATTGGTGTGTGATCTTTCATTTTCCAAAGACTATAGTCTGATGTGTGTATGAGCCTTAAGGCTTGAGCCTTCCTGTTCCTCTTACAGTCCCCATCATTCCGGCGCTGTAACCCCCCCCCCCCCCCCTTCTCCAAATCTGCTGCCACAGAAGGTTTTTGGAAGTGCAAGTGCTCCATATTGCCCTCTTACGCATGTGCGAAACAGAGTGTCCCGTCTTCAAGAGCACTCAGGCTCCCAAAGCCTCACTCACAGAGCAGTATTCAACCGATGGGTCCAACACCTCAAAGGCTCCCTGCACACTGCAAATCCGGTTTGCGATTCAGATTCGCAACTCCGATTTTCCCTGAATACTATCAACAGAAAAATGGAGGAAAAATGCAGCATGCAGTAACGATTAAAAATCGGAATCGAATGCAGTGTGCAGGGAGCCTAACAAGGGTTGATGTCCCTGGTGCGATGATTACAAACAGAAAATGAACTGTGGTGTTGTTGTAACATGGCTAAGAACACACTTGGCAGAATAGCTCCAGATAAATGATATAGAGATACAAAGGGCTATCACACACCAGGAAAAAAGAGCAACAAGGGCTCTTTGTCACACTTCACAGCATTAGCAAAAGCGCTAAGGCTTCCCCCACTGCATGAAAGAGTCCCCAGTACAGTAAGGCTCTGTTTACATCTAAAAATGGAATCACTGACGGCAGCGATTTTCGATTTTTTGCACGTTTTCTCCCGCTCCCAGCGCGTTACGATTTTGTGCAAAGCGCTTTTGTAAAGCAAATCAGTTTTTCTTCACTTCCTGACATCACTCAGGAAGTGAACTCTTTGACCTGGAAAATAATACAATGTATTTATTCCTAAAATCGCAAACCTAGACCAAACCATTAGACCAAAAATCGCCCCAAAATAGTACAGGCACCGCTTTGCAGAGCACAAAGCAGACGAAACTCGCTGATATGAACTCTCTCATAGAGATTCATTGCACAAGCGTTTTGTGGGCGATTTTGAAAAAAGGCCGAAAACGCCCTAGATGTGAACAAGCCCCAAGTCCTCCTCTAACCATGCAAAAAATGCAAGTTCTCTCTATGTCCTTATGGGTACAATCCAATAGCCCAATAGACAGATAAATGGGAGTGAAAATGAAATGAAAACCACCTCACCTTCCAACCAGCTACCGACTGAGCTCTCTGGATATATGCAATCTGCACAATTATATACTATGACTGTGCTACAGGTGGGTCTAGTTATGCAAGTTTACATAGAGATGGTCAGTTAGGTGCAAATAATTTTGAGTTGATGCAGAATTATACATAATTTTGTATGCAGCTTGAAAATTAACCAATCAAGTACTGCTGAGGAGACTTTGATAGGTCCATTTTCAGGCCTCTTTTCCATGGGCAATTGATAGGCAGTGAAATGCCTCTCAAACTCTCACAACTGCTTGCTGCTACCTGATAACTGTTCACTGCCACCTGGTAACGGCTCTCTGCTGCCTGGTAACTGCTTGCTGAGCACACAGTTCAACTGCCCATGGAAAAGAGGCCTCAGGGTGGGAACACACTAGGCAGTGTGTGAAAGTTAGGCCTCTTTTCCACGGACTGTTGAACTGTGTGCTCAGCAAGCAGTTACCAGGCAGCAGTGAGCCGATACTAGACAGCAACAATCAGTTACCAGGCAGTAGTGAGCAGTTGTGAGAGCAGAGCTGGGACAAGGTCCTCCAGCACTTAAAGGGAACCTGAAGTGAGGAAAATTATTTAAAATAAAAACATGATGTAGCTGCAAATGAATGTTACATACTCACCTCGCCGCCAGTTCCTCTCAGAGGCTCACCATTTTCTTCTTACAGAGATCCCTTCCAGTTCTGACAATATTTTGTCAGAACTGAAATATACCAGTTGCTGTCAGTTATATAGCAGCAGCTGTCAGTTACAACTGAATGTGCAAGGTAATGTCCAGGTTTCCCTATGGCTCACGTGGGTGATATTACAGTTTGACAGTGTGCAGACCAGGAAGCTGTTAGGGGGTAATGGTCATTTTTAAAATGGAGGATAGAGAAATCCATTGATCACAGTGGAAAAATGGGACGCAGGAGAGAAGAAAGAGATTGGGCTCTATTCTCAAAGAGCCAAATTTTCCGCAAAATGATACCGCTATATTCCCGCCAGCGGTAAACTCCGCATTTTTTCCACATTAACTAATATTTTCCGCATGTTTTCCGCATGCGGGAAAAAAGATGCGGAAACAGGCATTATTCATGCGGGAATGATGCGGTAAAAAGGTCGCATGAAAAAGTGTTTAAAAAAAAAAAGTTAAAGTCCAGCAAGCACAGCCCTTAAGCCTCCAGACTTCATTAAAGTCAATGGGATGCGGAATACATCACCTACTACTTGTAGGTGATAAAAATTCGGTAATTAACGAAGAAATGATGCGCCTGAACATCTTTGAGAATTGATCTTTTATTGCGGAAAATACCGACTTTTGCGGAAATTTTACCGCATGAATCCCGCACTTTTATCACACTTTTTCCGCATGCGGAAAAAACATGCGGAACATTTTGAGAATCCCAACTTGCCGGTATTTTGGGTGCAAACTTCCCGCATGTACTTTACCGCATGCGGGAAGTCTTTGAGAATAGAGCCCATTGAGGAGTAGACTACACAGGAGGTAAGTATGACCTGTGTATGGTCATTTTGACTTATTTTCAGTTCAGGTTCTCTTTAACGCTGAGACACCAAAGTGTGCCCCTTCATCCCTTGCAAAAATTATATACAGTATGTATCCGGTGCACAGGTCCTTAGTATTATAGTAAACTCCCTAGGCTTCCTAGGAAGGCTGGGATGCAAAAAACTCCGCACTCTACCAAAAAAGAGCAAACTGCCACCCAACAACTATAAACATACAAATGTTAGTACAAATAGTCTCTACGAGGCATAATCAGCAATTCCACTTCAGCCACATGCTATGCTTGTTAAGTGACACCGGCTTACCGCTCCGTTGGCAGACAAGATTGTATCACCACTGGCTCTCCACTTAGCGTCCTGCGTTCACTTCAGCGTCCTGCAGTGTTACAGGTATCTGTAAGTGCCAGCTGTGCCCCTCTCCACGCCACATACCAGCGGAACCTCGCCCGCATGTGGGTTCCGTTATCTGCTCCTCATTTCCAGCACGTCAGGCTACACCTGTATACGTGTTACACCCACTGACGTGGACTTTGTCGGAACAATGATGCTGTGGTCGGCCCTCCATCCCTCCCACCCCAGCCGTCACACACTGATTGCTATTAGACTAAGAGGCGCCCCAGGGCCCCCAACATCTTAATCTCTAGCTTGCAATCACTGTCATGTATCCCATTTTCTTATTCCAATCTTCTCTGCTTCAAAAACAATAGAGGAATGATAGCTGAGTGAGTTGTGAACACCCTCCTACTTGCGCCCTGAGGCTGGCGCCTCTCTCGCCTCTGCCTCGGCCCGACCCATGGTAAGAGTTTGAGAGGCATTCACTGCCTATCAACAGGCCATGTAAAAGTGGCCTTAGCGTTTTGCTGCATATCTGTTTGTGCATTTTCAGGGCTCGTTCATACTAAGGCCTCTTTTCCGCCAGGCTGCAGTGAGCAGTTATTAGGCAGCAGTGAGCGGTTACCAGGCAGCAGCAAGCAGCTGTGAGAGTTTGAGAGGCATTTTACTGCCTATCAACAGTCCATGGAAAAGAGGCCTAAGGGCATTTAAGCCTTTTTTTTGAAGCGCAGGCGATTTTCAAAATCACACATAAAACGCTTGTTCAATGAATCTCTGTGAGAAGGTTCATATCAGCGCGTTGCGCCCGCATTGCGGTTAGCAAAGTGGTGCCAGTAACATTTTTGGGGCATTTTTTCTATAATGGAAGGTATAGAAAAAATGCAAAACACTCATTTTTAAGAATAAATACATTGTATATATTATTTTCTGGGTCAAAGAGTTCACTTCCTGACTTGCGTCAGGAAGTGAATTGCAAAACCGCCCTGGAAAAGCGCTTAGAAAAGTGCTTTTACCAGAAACGCAGGGTGCAGTGGAGCACCGGGAGGGGGGGAAAAAGCGCACAAAAATGCAAAACGCTTGTGAATGAGGCTTTTGAAAAACAGAAACGAGATCGAGAGCCTGATATGGTGCAGTATGTCAGGATGAAATGGAATTAAATGCAGGGGCGTCGCTAGCCCTATTTTGGGGGGCACGTGCCCCCAATCTGTCCTGGGGTGCCACGGATCTCTTCCCCAGGGCGCCGCCCGGCCGCCGCTCACACCCTCTGTCCGTGGCTCCCTCCAGCCGCAGCCGCGTCACTCAGACCTCGATCAGGTGGCGACCAATCATGCGGGCGCTAGGACCCAGCGCCCGCACTGATATGCGGAAGTGACATCACTTCCGCATATAGAGCGGGTGCGTCCGGCGCCCGCTCGTATTGGTTGGGTCGCCGCTGATCCTGAGGTCTGCTGGCTGCGAGTGCGAGGTAAGGGGGGAGGGGCGGCAGGGGCTCCCTGTCACTCACTACCTAAAGGGGCTCCCTGGCACTCACTCACTACCTAAAGGGGCTCCCTGGCACTCACTCACTACCTAAAGGGGCCCCCTGTCACTCACTCACTACCTAAAGGGGCTCCCTGGCACTCACTCACTGCCTAAAGGGGCTCCCTGTCACTCACTCACTACCTAAAGGGGCTCCCTGGCACTCACTCACTGCCTAAAGGGGCTCCCTGGCACTTACTCACTACCTAAAGGGGGTCCCGTCACTCACTCACTACCTAAAGGGGCTCCCTGTCACTCACTCACTACCTAAAGGGGCTCCCTGGCACTCACTCACTACCTAAAGGGGCTCCCTGGCACTCACTCACTACCTAAAGGGGCTCCCTGGCACTCACTCACTACCTAAAGGAGGTTCCCTGGCACTCACTGCCTAAAGGGGCTCCCTGACACTCAATGCCTAAAGGGGCTTCCTGTCACTCACTCACTGCCTAAAGGGGCTCCCTGTCACTCACTCACTACCTAAAGGGGCTCCCTGTCACTCACTCACTACCTAAAGGGGCTCCCTGTCACTCACTCACTACCTAAAGGGGCTCCCTGTCACTCAGTATTGGGGTCCCTGTCACTCACTACCTAACTGGAGGCGCCTGTCACTCACTAGCTAACCTGGGGGTCCCTGTCACTCACTACCTAACTTGGGGGGCTACCATATTAAGGGGGCATTCTGCCTATTTATGTGAAATGCTGTCTATTTATGTGCCTCATGACTGCTGAATTTGTCTTGTTGGGGGCCTCATGATTTGTTGGAGGCCTCATGATTGCTGAATTTGTCTTGTTGGGAGCCTTATAATTTGTTGGGGGCCTCAAGATTGCTGAATTTGTCTTGTTGGGGGCCTCATGATTTGTTGGAGGCCTCATGATTGCTGAATTTGTCTTGTTGGGGGCCTCATGATTTGTTGGGGGCCTCATGATTGCTGAATTTGTCATGTTGGGGGCCTCACGATTGCTGAATTTGTCATGTCGGGGGCCTCACGATTGCTGAATTTGTCATGTCGGGGCCCACACGATTGCTGAATTTGTCTTGTCGGGGGCCTCATGATTGCTGAATTTGTCTTGTTGGGGGTCACATGATTGCTAACTGCGAGACTATGGGAAAAGCTGAATCCTTATCATATGAGACAATAGCATTAAACCTACTTTTTTAGCT
Source organism: Hyperolius riggenbachi (assembly GCF_040937935.1). NCBI lineage: Eukaryota > Metazoa > Chordata > Amphibia > Anura > Hyperoliidae > Hyperolius > Hyperolius riggenbachi. The sequence continues at coordinate 16,430,243 of NC_090657.1, read as the reverse complement.
TTTTAAAACAGAAAATAAAACTAGGAGGTTCTAAAAAATGGAATACATTTTTCAGGAATAGGATGGATGAAATTGTTTATCTTCACAGTTTATTTTCAACTTGGATTTTCCATAATGTTCATGTACGAGTTATAACGTTTGTACAGTATTTAGTTTAAATTGCTGTTGCCACTTTGCGATAGATAAGTGACTTTTGGGTTGCAGTTTGGGCACTCTGCCTCCAAAAGGTTCGCCACCACTGTCATAATCTGATGTCCCACCATTGCTAGGCTCATGCAAATTTGTCTCCGCCCGTTACCACACCTATATTCTGGTCCATGGCCCACCCATTTTTCGGTGCGGCGCGATAAGCACGCCGCACAACGTGATCCTCATATTTTTGGCACGCTAGCTGTAGTGTGCTGAATTCTGCTGCCTACAGTATGTACAGTATACGCTGTTCTCTAGTGCTTGCACTGTGTGCTGATTTACCTCCAGTGTGTACAGTGTAAGGTGTTACTCTGTGCCTTTACTGATTGTAAACCAGCTGTATTGTATGCTGATCCCTGCAACATACTTTCAGTATGTACAGTATTAGCTGTAAAGCCTGGTGCACACATACAATTTTGATTAGCCAATTTTAGCTCGGTTCATAAAATTCATTGTCTGTTGGCCCACTTACTGCACGGGGGGTGGTAAAATTGGGGGTCAGTGATTGACCAATTAAAATTGTATGTGCGTATACATCTTTGATCTATGCCTATACTGATTGTAAATTATCTAAATAAAGGACAGGGGGCTCCATCCAATATTTTGATGGGCAGGCCCGTTATCTGTAGCTTACATCGCTGCTAAGTTCATGTACATTTGGCCCCACCCATGGCCACGCCCACTCACCTCATGGCCACGCCCATTTTGCCACGGCGCGCTGCGTGCACCGCATATACCTCCCCACCTGGTGCCCACTGGTGCCCCCGATCTCGAAGGACCCTAGAAACACCCCTGATTAAATGTAAATCAATAGTAAATGTACTCACAAGGTTGGGTTACAGCAAAGGCAACCACTGGAACGGCAGGTGGGGAGAATTATAACCTGACCCCACTCAGGTATTTAAAGGGATACTGAAGGGGGGTCGGGGGAAAATGAGCTGAACTTACCCGGGGCTTCTAAAGGTCCCCCGCAGACATCCTGTGTTGGCGCAGCCGCTCACCGATGCTCCGGCCCCGCCTCCAGTTCACTTCTGGAATTTCAGACTTTAAAGTCAGAAAACCACTGCGCCTGCACGTCCGTGTCCTCGCTCCCGCTGATGTCACCAGGAGTGTACTGCGCAGACACAGACCATACTGGGCCTGCGCTGTGCGCTCTTGATGACATCAGCAGAATCGAGGACACGGCAACGCAGGCGCAGTGGTTTTACAGACTTTAAAGTCTGAAATTCCAGAAGTGAACTGGAGGCGGTGCTGGAGCATCGGTGAGTGGCTGCGCCAACACAGGATGTCTGCGGGGGGACCGTTAGAAGCCCCAGGTAAGTTCAACTCATTTTCCCCCAGTATCCTTTTAAAATGTCGCTCTCTGTAGACAGGAATAACAGGTGGAGATGCACCCCTTCACCCAGGGTGGACTTAATCAACGGAATAATCGAACACAACAGAGGCGCCAGCAAGAATAAAGAGGCGTTCTTACCAGAACTTGACCTTCTAATGTGTTTTCTCCGCTCTTGATTGCCTGATGAAGCGGGAGCTTTCCCCGTGAAACGCGTTGCATACACTTGGAGAATCTCCAATAAATAATATTGTTGTTTATTGACGGCTCATTGGCTGGTCTTTACTTGAGAGAGATGAGTCCACCTACATCCCTCCTTTTAAACGGTTTTTAAATATTTTATTCTTGCTGGCGCCTCTGTTGTGTTCGATTATTCCGCTTGTGAATGAGGCCTCAGTGTGTTTTTGTTCCGCACATGCGTTTTTCTTGCGTTTTGCATGCGTTTTAATGCATTTGTGGTTTGCATATATAAATCGAATATGCGTTTTATACTAATCACTAGGAAGTAAACAGGAAGTGGAAATAAATCAAACTTGTTTAAAAAAAACACACTAAGACGCAATAAAACGCAATACCTCTGCATCACCATTGACATTCATGATATGCGTTTTAGATGCATTTCGGAAAAATATGCAGCAAGTCCTGCGCTTTAAAAAAAACGCACATTGCAGAGCGCAAACATGCGTTTTTCCATGCGGCCCATTGATTTGCATTATGTGCATTTTCCACAACGCTAGCATTTTTACCTAGTGTGTTCCTAGCCTCAAGCTGAAAACATTTGCATACAAAATTTGCATAATCCTGCATGTGGGTAGGAACACACTAGGCAGAATAGTATATATGCGTTTTCCACTATGGGCTCTATTCATAAAACATTTGCGGTAAAAAAAATCTTGGAGGGAAAACACTGCATCGGTATTTTAGACTTTTGTGTGCTAATTCATATAAATGTTTGTGATAATAGGTCGGGGAATTCCCGCACTAAACTGGCGGTGCTGCTGAGTTGTTACATTTGCTGGCTGAGTTGATACATTTTCTCCTGCAGAGACAACGTTAGTATAAAGGAGGCAGCCCCAGCATCCCTTTACATGTGCATTTTCTGACTCTCCTTCTGAATCTGCACTGAATCTGTCTATTAGTCTTTCTAAACAATCTATTTAATTGCTGCAGCTTAGAAGAACTTCAATAAATGTTACACATGCAGGCTTTCTGATGTGAAATTTATCTGAAAACAGGTACCCAAGGGGTTAAAAAAACACAGCCTTGGTATTCCGGAATGCCTTGTCTGCTCTCCTCTCACTGCAGCTGCCTGGGAGGTCTTTCTCATTCACTTAGCTCAGGGGAGCCTCTAGGCATAGGCAGTACAGGCCATTGCCTGGAGTGCCATTGGTCCTGGGGGCGCCATGTTGTTGGATTAAGCCACACCCCCTGGATTAAGCCATGCCTCCTGACTAAGCCACGCCCCCACTGGTGTTCTATTACTTGCTTCTAATGCATCTGCTTAGCGTAATTTGCAGGCAGCTGCCACCGTGTCCCTTCATGCCTTGTACATTCCCCCCCCTCCCCCCCGTGCTTCCTTCTGTCCCTTTTGTGCCTCCTTCTGTCTCCTTCAGTCCCTTGTGCCATGTCTGATCCTGTTTGTCCTCCTGTCTCCCTTTATGCCTCCTGTCTCCCTTTGTGCCTCCTTCAGTCCCCTGTGCCACCTCTGCCTCCTTATGTCCCCTTGTGCCTTTCTTTGTCCCCCTGTGCTACCTCTGCCCCCCTATTCCTCCTTCAGTCCCACTCTGCCTCCTTCTGTCTCCCTTTGTACCTCGTTCTGTCTCCATGTGCCTCTTCCGTCCCCATGTGCCACCTCTATCCCCTGCACCTTCCTCTGTCCTCCTGTGCCTCCTTCTGTGCCCTTTTCTGTGCCCCTGTGGCTCTGTCTTTCCCCATCTGCCTCCTTCTGTCTCCCCATGCTTTCTTACATCCCCCTCTGCCTTCTTCTGTCACCCCTTTGTGGCTCCTTCTGTCCCCCTTTATGCATCCTTCTGTTCCCCTTTCTGCCTCCTATTGTCTCTCTGTGCCTCCTTCTGGCCCCTTTGTGCTTTTTATTGTCCCCCATTGTGCCTCCTTCTGCATCTTTTGTGTCTCCTCCTGTCCCCTGTGTGCCTCCTTCAGTCCCCCTGTGCCTCCTTTTGTCCCCTTTTGTGCTTCAATCTGTCCCCCATTGTGCCTCTGTCTGCCCCCCCCCCCACGTGTGCCTCCTTCAGGCCCCTGTGCCACACACTGTCTTTTTTGTGCCTCCTTCTGGCCCTCATGCCTTCTTCTGTCCCCCTGTACCACCCGCTGCCCCTCTGTGGACCTCCTTCTGTCCTCCTGTGCCTCCTTCTGTCCTTCTTTGTGTCTCATTCTGTCCCTCATTGTGCCTCCTTTTGTTGCCCATTGTGCCTCCTTGTGTCCCCCTGTGTGCCTCCTTCTGTTCCCTTGTGCCCCCTTCTGTCCTCCTTTGTGACTTCTTCTGACCCTCATGCCTCTTTCTGTCCCCCTGTGCCTCCCTATGTCGCCCTGTCTGCCTTATTCAGTCCCCGTGTCTCCTTCTGTTTCACTTTGTGCATCATGAAAGTGGAGCCCTGCCTATGTGTATTTTCTGGTGAAATGCTGCCGCATTGTGTATTTTTTTAGTGAAACGCTGCCAGCATTGTGAATTTTCTGGTGAAATGCTGCCGCGTGTACATGTATTTTTCTGGAAAAATGCTGCTGCAATATGATTATTTTCTGGTGAAACACTGCTGCAATACGATTATTTTCTGATGAAAGGATTCTGCAATACGTGTATTTTCTGGTGAAACGCTGCCGCATTACAACTATTTTCATGGGGGGGATGCCATGGGAGTGGGGGCGGCACAGGTTTTCTCGCCTGGAGTGACAAAATGGCTAGAGGCACCCCTGACTTAGCTGTTATCTTGCCTGTTATTGCTGGCTTATCGCCTTATCTAAACAGCCGGGTTTCTCCGCACACATTCCGCCTGCTCTAATCTTTATGAATTAACCTTCAGTGACATGTGTTGTGATAATCTCCACACAAGGCGGTAATTTCCCCGCACTGCACAGGAATGTCAGATTTTCATGCGGAAACAGCCTTTATGAATACCCACTTTGCTAAATGGTCAGAAAAGTCAGCTGTTTCGAGCGGAAAACTTGCGGTATAGTTTTATGAATAGAGCCCTATGTCTATGGGGAAAGCTCATGCGATTCTGCCTAGTGTTTGTCTTCCCTCAACCTAAAATTATTTGTATCTCATTGACCATCCCGGATTCCCGGACATACAGGATTCCAATAAATCAGTGCTGTCCAACTACATGAGCAGAGGGAATGTCTAGCACCAGATGTTTCAGCTGAAGGGGGCGGAGCATCAATGATGGAGCCAAGTGCTTCAGGGGCGGAGCCAAGCACAAACAAAAGGTGGGCCAGCCACAGGAGGGCGCCTGACACAAAAAATAGGTTGTGAAAGTGAGTGCAGCCCAGGGGCCCATTCGGCCTCAATTGGACAGCCCAGCAATAAATAATGCAAGGGGGGGGGGGCGTAAAACACGAGAGCCGTGGTTGCTCTTTTTTCATGTTGTGAGATGCAGTCCTTTGTATTTATATATTCTTTATCTGGAGATTGAGGAGCTCCATTGCTGTATGCATGCAGGGTTTGTGCTGTTTACCCCCAAACATTATTTATTATAATCCTCTGTGAGAGTGCATAACCACATCCACCCCTAGCACAGTCATGACATACAATCAGGGTTGTACTGGGCCGCCGAAGTACTGTTTTTTCACCGGGAAGCCCTGCCATGTCTCCAGTAGGCCCTGCCTCCATGTCGCCGCGATGCGTGATTCCTTTTGAAGCCTGGCTTATTCCCCGTGCGGCTAAGTAGAAAAAAAGCATTAGGACGCCTCCTATGTCCCTCCCTCCAATCAGTGAGGCTCTTTTTGGGGACCAGCACCTTGGGCCAGTGAAAACCAGAGAGATGGCGGAAAGAGCCCACCCCCACAACACCCATTGTCCAATTGAGAAGCAGCAGCGGACATGCAAGAGAAGTGTGAGGCTGAGCACCGCATGCTGTGGGTACAGGAGCAGCAGGATGCCAGGCCGTGAAGGTCCCAGTGTTTTCCCCCAGCCAGGCTCTATTCAGCACGCAGCATTGCAGCAGCCAGCTGAGCCAGGTAACCTGTGCACAGCTTAGTCAGACAGACGATCACTGAGCAGCTGGTGATAAATCGTGCTGGAAAGGGTCATGGGCAGTCGGGGATGGAATGTATGTGCGGAGTGGAGGGCTGTGGGCAGTGCAGGGCAGGCATGGTCGGAAGAACCCATTTCCGTTTCCGAGACAATTCCGCATACCGTCATACCGAAATTCCGCTACCGTTTCATTCCGACGGTATTCCAGAGCTGTTCCGCGGAATTCCGACGTATCCGGAATTCCGTCTGAAAAATTTTAAAATATCCCTTCCTCCTCCATCCCTCCATCCTCTTATGTCATCAAGTAGGGAATTGCAGATTTTCAAAACAGCTTATATACCATAGCTGGGATTTGAACCCAGGATGCAGTATGTAGTAGGTATCTGTCTTACCCTCTAGACCATGAACCACACTACATGCTAAAGCTGGCCTAGCATAAACCATACTACCATTATGATCAATTCAATAGAAAAAGTAGCATGAATAAGGATTTGTACTTTTTGAAAAGCATGCTTATATTCCATAGCTGGGATTTGAACCCAGGACACAGTGGGTAGTAGGTATCTGTCTTACCCTCTAGACCATGAACCACACTACATGCTAAAGCTGGCCTAGCATAAAGCATACTACCATTATGATCAATTCAATAGTAAAAGTAGCATGATTAAGGGTTTGTACTTTTTGAAAAGCATGCTTATATACCATAGCTGGGATTTGAACCCAGGACGCAGTGTGTAGTAGGTATCTGTCTTACCCTCTAGACCATAAACCACACTACATGGTAGTAGGTATCTGTCTTACCCACTAGACCATCAACCACACTCAGGGCCAGGCTGAGGCAGAGGCTGGAGAGGCTCCAGCCTCAGGGCGCAGTGTAGGAGGGGGTGCACAATTCATTCAGCTGTCATTCCCAATTGTGTTTGAAGCAGAAAGAAATAAGAAAAGGTGATACATGGCAGTGACTGCAAGCCAGATAAGTAGAGATTAAGGTGTTGGGGGGGTTGGGGGCCCTGGGGCACCTCTTAGTGTAATAGCAATCAGTGTGTGACGGCTGGGGTGGGAGGGATGGGGGGGCGCACTTTGCTGTCTCAGCCTTGGGTGCTGAAGGACCTTGTCCCACCTCCACCTCTGCTAAAGCTGGCGTAGCATGTACCATACTACCATTATGATCAATTCAATAGATATGCTATGGTATATAAGCATGCTTTTCAAAAAGTACAAATCCTTAATCATGCTACTTTTTCTATGGAATTGATCATAATGGTAGTATGGTTTATGCTAGGCCAGCTTTAGCATGTAGTGTGGTTCATGGTCTAGAGGTTAAGACAGATACCTACTACACACTGTGTCCTGGGTTCAAATCCCAGCTATGGTATATAAGCATGCTTTTCAAAAAGTACAAATCCTTATTCATGCTACTTTTTCTATTGAATTGATCATAATGGTAGTATGCTTTATGCTAGGCCAGCTTTAGCATGTAGTGTGGTTCATGGTCTAGGGGGTAAGACAGATACCTACTACACACTGCGTCCTGGGTTCAAATCCCAGCTATGGTATATAAGCATGCTTTTCAAAAAGTACAAATCCTTATTCATGCTACTTTTTCTATTGAATTGATCATAATGGTAGTATGCTTTATGCTAGGCCAGCTTTAGTATGTAGTGTGGTTCATGGTCTAGAGGGTAAGACAGATACCTACTACACACTGCGTCCTGGGTTCAAATCCCAGCTATGGTATATAAGCATGCTTTTCAAAAAGTACAAATCCTTAATCATGCCACTTTTACTATCGAATTGATCATAATGGTAGTATGCTTTATGCTAGGCCAGCTTTAGTATGTAGTGTGGTTCATGGTCTAGAGCCTAGGTTCTCAATGTGTGGTACGTGTACCCCAGTGGGTACTCCTGATGGTCCCAGGGGGTACTCGGGCTTCATATACTTAACTAAGAATAGCAAATTTTGAGTTTTAGAAAATAATTCTTATTTAAACACCAAATTAGTAATTAGCAAATTAAAAGCAATAGTAAATGCTTGAAAATAGTTTAAAACCAATTGTCATGTACTACGATTAAATATATATTTGTCAAGGGGTACTTGCGATAATGTTTACTATGCTAGGGGGTACTTAGTGAGTACAGGGTTTTAGAAGGGGTGCATACCAATAAAATGTTGAGAAACACTGGTCTAGAGGGTAAGACAGATACCTACTACACACTGTGTCCTGGGTTCAAATCCCAGCTATGGTATATAAGCTGTTTTGAAAATCTGCAATTCCCTACTTGATGGATGGATGGAGGAGGAATTTCCGTGGAATTCCGTTTAAGAGGTATAGGAATTCCGTTCCGACCACCGGAATCGGAATTAGCTAATTCCGGTCGGAATCACGAAATTAATAATTCCGCGGAATTTTCCGACCATCCCTAGTGCAGGGGGAGATGGAGGCAGGCACGCACCCAGCATACTTTAAAAGTTTTGTTCCAAGCAGGGTTAATTAACCACTTGGTTGCTGCAGGGTACAGGATTCCACTTCCCAGAGCTAATCACCTATGGATAATACTGCTGTGATAAAATTGACTTGCCTGCCAGCAGCAGCATTTCACATAAATACAGCAGCCAGTAAACACATGTGAAATACTGCCATTCCCTGTCTACATGCACCCTATCCAGCACTTTAGTGTATTGTATGCTACCCTGCTCAAAATATGCCACCCTGCCAGTGCCCTACTCATCCCTAGTGCTTATGTGCCACCTTGTCAGCACTACTTAGTGTTGTGCCTCAGTACCTGTGGAGTGGATCACATTGCAAACCACTTTACTCAGTGCTGTACACACCATGAGGATTAGATTGTGAGCTCTTCTGAGGACAATCAGTGACATAACTATGTACTCTGTAAAGTGCTGCAGAAGATGTCAGTGCTTGTGCTGGAGGACAGCTGTGGGGGAGAAATGACAGCTGTCCTCCAGCACAAGCACTGACATCTTCTGCAGCACTTTACAGAGTACATAGTCATGTCACTGATTGTCCTCAGAGGAGCTCACACTCTAATCCTACCTTAGTCATAGCCTTATGGCCTACCATATTATTATTATGTATTTATATAGCACTGACATCTGGCCCTGGCCCTGTCCATGATACATCATGACCACTCCCACCTTCTGGTGCAAGATCACGCCCCTTTTTCACCACAGTCATGGGATGTGTGGGCCCCCAGTGTCCCAGTCCAACCCTGCAATTTCGCGATCGCGCGAAACGCGAACATTCGCATGAAAACGGCTGTGCTATCAGTTAGCACTCTTTTGTGAATCAAGCCCTAGGTGTTTCTGAGATTAATGACCTCCATTCACAATAAATGTGCGGTAAAAACAGAAATAATTGCCGACATCGGTCATTACAACTTTTTTTTTTTACCACATCACAAATTGTTTTCGGAGTGCGAATAAAGGTCGGTAAAAAAGTGCGGTAACAAGGCATTAATAGATTACCACTTCACTACTGAGGGTTGTTTTCCCTTCTGTACCAGAGTAATTTTCACCTTTCAGCGCTCCTCCCATTCATTCGCCTATAACTTTATTACTACTCATCCCAACAAAATGATTTATATCTTGTTTTTCACTACCAATTAGGCTTTCTTTGGGTGGCACATTTTGCTAAGAATTATTTTATACTAAATGCATTTTAACAAGAAAAATAAGAAAAAAATTGAAAAAATTCTGTTGATCCAGAGGAAGGCAAAAAAAAACCTTACAAGGCATGGTCCAATTAGCCCCAAAAGGAAAAAAAATTCCTTCCCGACTCCAGATGGCAATCAGATAAAATCCCTGGATCTACATCATTAGGCATTACCTGGATGTCTTTCAATGCAAGGAAAGCATCTAAGCCCCCTTTAAATGCAGGTATAGCGTTTGCCATAACTACTTCCTGTGGCAATGCATTCCACATCTTAGGCCCGGTTCACATTGGCGTTATTTTGCGGACCGCAGCCGGACCGCATACAACGGAAATGGAACGGACGAGAAAGGGTCCAATGTTAATCAATGGATCCGTACGCACTCATCCGTTCCACCGGATCCGGATGCGTTTTGCGGTCTGGCCTGCGTTTCGGAATTTTCCAACCTGCACCTTTATTCCTGACTGGTACCTCCGTCCTCCGCTGCCGGAACGGATCCGGACGAAAAACCCAGCACAACAGGAACCAATAGAAAACGGAAGTGTCACAACACACTGCCTGATAAAAGCCGGACGTTCTATCCCACTTCCTGTGTGTTTTCAATGGTACAGGCGGCCATTCTGGATAGTGACACATTTGCCCAGCGTTGTGTGAGTGGGACAGCTCCCAGTTTCTCATAGAGCTGTTTGGGAACATGGTAGAGCTCAGGGAATACTCCATTGAGGACCTGATTGTCCAGGTGCAGGGGAAACCTGCCCTGTGGGACATGTTTCACCTTGCCCACTTACCCGTGTCCCTGCCACCCTTGGCCTTGCCACCCGTGGCCCTCCCACGTTCAGTGCCACCTTTGTATCATGCATGTGTGTCTGGGCCGCAGGTGCAAGGGCTATCGGCCTGTGGCCTAGACACGCATGCTCTGAGCACACACTCACAACAGATGTCCACTTTAAACAAAAACCAAACATTTATTAAGAAGAACATTACAAATTACCAAAAATTAAACCATGTATACATAATAAAACCAAGTATATACATATTTACAAAATTGCTTGTCCCTCAGGGCTCACAAGGTAGTCTGCCAATCTGTCCCTATTTTGGAGGCAGACTGTTCGGGCCCTTGTAGCATACCTCCTCATTGGCTGCAGTGGAAGCGCATTTGGCGTGTCTGGAACGTCCACTTCCTCCTGGTGCACAAAGTTGTGGAGGATGCACGCTGCCTTCACAACGTCGACCGCATTGGCCGGTTTCAGCAACATCCTCTATTTGGACACCAGGATCCCAAATGTGCATTCCACCATTCTGCGAGCACGGCTCAGCCGAGCGTTGAAGTGGGTTGCCTTGCACTGAGGCCCCTGTCTGGGTATGGCCGCATCACGTGGCCGGACAAGGCGAAAGCCTCATCTCCGACAAACACAAAGGGGTAGGCAGGTCCCCTTCTCCCAGGCCACGGTCTGTCTCTGGGTAGCTGCAGTGTTCCTTCCTCCATCCGCTGGCACAGGGTCGTACGTTGGAATATTCCAGAGTCATTGGAACTTCCATATGACCCCACATCCACGTAGACAAACTTATAGTCCGCATCCGCCATAGCCATTAGGACAATGCTAAAGTATTTTTTATAATTGAAGTAATGGCTGCCACTCCTCAAGGGTTTTTGAATCCTGATGTGTTTGCCGTCCAGCGCACCAACACAATTTGGAAACTTGCACACGGTCAAGAAGAGCTTGGCGATCTCCTCCCATTTCTTGGTGTCCCGGCACAGGCATATATCTGGCACTCAGCCTTCTCCATAGGATTCTGGAGGTCCTAACAACAATGCCCGCCACCGTGCTCTTCCCAATCCGGAATGTGACATGTAGCGATGCATGCGTTTGTCCAGTCGCGATGTACCTACGAGAGAAAAAATCAAATTTAATTTTTTTGTCTTTGCAGTGGAAAAATTTAAAACAAGATGGCGGTGCGTAAGGGACGCCTACGTCAAAGACCTTAGGCTGACCAACAAGGAGCAGCAAAGTGGGAGTGGGTCCTCCGGAAGGCAACCGTACTGCTATGCGAGACAGTTGTCCTTCCTGCGACCACTACTTTGACCATTTATCGACATTGTATATGATATGACTGACAACATAATATATGATGTTAACATTCTCCTTTGTATTATCTACAGGACGGAAGACAACTTTGAGGCCCATGAACCACATGAGCTTCTAGACACAAGCGGGGAGGAGACTATCGACGATTCTGTGACACTACGTTCCAACCAGAAGAAGACAGGACTCCTCCGACTCAAGGAGGTCTAGCGATGAGTTAGTTGGTGGTATGTTGGACTATTCCCAAACTGGTCCTGCAGAGTGCAGACCAAGAAGTCGGGGATACCCCAACCCCTGACGTGGCTGAGACCAATGAGCCAGGTGAGGAAGAACAAACAGAGGACATTCCGGTGCAACAGCCCCGTCGCACTACGCCCACCCAAAGAAGAGTCAGAACTGAGGACAACACACCATCAAGCAGGCATACACCTGGACCTGTCCCCACAAGAAGAGAGACGGAGGCAGAAATGTCTGGGGCAGTTTCAGGCCTACTAGGCATTCTGCGTAGCCAGGAGACTATACTGACCAGGCAGCTGACAGATGGTGACAGAGGACATTAAATGAAGCCGTATCGGGCACATATTGAGTCTCTGCAGAGAGAGTAAGAGACTGTGCATAAGCACTACCAAGACGAGCTTAAACTTTTGCATGAGCAATATCGTTACCAGTTCGAACAATTGCGACTTGAACACCACCAACAAGTGTCCCAGAAGCAGCAGCAGATGCAGCAGCAAAATTGTGAGCTGATGCAACAGCAGACACACCCCGGCTACCATACCCATATGTCCTTAATTCCGTTTTTGGACAAAGTACCAGCTATCAACATGCTAGCGTGCCACTCCAGCTTACTAGAGGCTCTCAAACTGCACATGGAACAACCGTTCAGAGCAACAACAACTGTCCCTGGACATCATTGTCCCAAAGCTACCAGGGTTACAGAGGAGGTACATAAACACAGTTGACAACAGGAGGGTCAAGCACTTCCAGTGTGAGTACCCCTGACACTACAGATTTCCCAGCTTCACCTAGCCTTGTTTTCCATGGAACTGGTGCAGAACCCAAATAGTAAACGACTATGTAGCACTTGGTCATTCCCCTTGGACATAGCCTTCAGAACCTGGAATTAAGGAAACATATGAGGACTTGGCTTGGCCTCTGGTCTTGCCATCTCCTGTTTCCTCGATTCCAGGTTCAGAGGGCTATGTCCAAGAGGATATCTACAAACATTTGTTCACTTTAGTATCTAGGGCAGAGGTTCCCAACCGGTGTGCCGCGACACATTTATGTGTCGCGGCAGCACCAGCTATGTGTCGCCGCTCTCTGCTCCCCCTGCTCGTCTGGGCTCACCCCTCCATAACATTGCGGCGGTGGCTGGCAGCGGCGGCGGGACTTACCTCCTCCAGTGTACCGGCGAGTGGACGCTGTGCGTGCGTGCTTGCAGCTAGTCTGGTCTTCACTAGACCAGACTAGCTGCACGCATAGGCACAGCGTCCACTCGCCGAAACACTGGAGGAGGTAAGTCCCGCCCACCGCCGCCGCTGCCAGCCACCGCCGCCGCAATGTTATGGAGGGGAGAGCCAGGGAGAGGAGACCCAAGGTGAGGGAAGTGGGGGGGGGGGAACGTCCGCCCTTCCCCGCTGCTCTACCCAATGCTCCTCTCTGCTGCGCTGCTCCGCTCCAGCTGGGGGGCCACTATACACCTGGCTGCATATACTGGGGCCACTATACACCTGGCTGCATATACTGGGGCCACTATACACCTGGCTGCATATACTGGGGCCACTATACAGCTGGCTGCATATACTGGGGCCACTATACACCTGGCTGCATGTTCTGGGGCCACTATACACCTGGCTGCATGTTCTGGGGCCACTATACACCTGGCTGCATGTACTGGGGCCACTATACACCTGGCTGCATGTACTGGGGCCACTATACACCTGGCTGCATGTACTGGGGCCACTATACACCTGGCTGCATGTACTGGGGCCACTATACACCTGGCTGCATATACTGGGGCCACTATACACCTGGCTCCATATACTGGGGCCACTATACACCTGGGTACATATACTGGGGCCACTATACACCTGGCTGCATATACTGGGGCCACTATACACCTGGCTGCATATACTGGGGCCACTATACACCTGGCTGCATATACTGGGGCCACTATACACCTGGCTGCATGTACTGGGGCCACTATACACCTGGCTACATGTACTGGGGCCACTATACACCTGGCTACATGTACTGGGGCCACTATACACCTGGCTGCATGTACTGGGGCCACTATACACCTGGCTGCATATACTGGGGCCACTATACACCTGGCTGCATATACTGGGGCCACTATACACCTGGGTACATATACTGGGGCCACTATACACCTGAGCACCCCCCATTGTGCCTGCAGCATCATCAGATTGTTACTGAGCCCCTCATTGTGCCTGCAGCATCAGCAGATTGTTACTGAGCCCCTCATTGTGCCTGCGGCATCAGAAGATTGTTACTGAGCCCCCCACCATTGTGCCTGCGGCATCAGCAGATTGTTACTGAGCCCCTCATTGTGCCTGCAGCATCAGCAGATTGTTACTGAGCCCCTCATTGTGCCTGCAGCATCAGCAGATTGTTACTGAGCCCCTCATTGTGCCTGCAGCATCAGCAGATTGTTACTGAGCCCCTCATTGTGCCTGCAGCATCAGCAGATTTTCTGAGCCCCTCACTGTGCCTGCAGCATCAGAAGATTGTTACTGAGCCCCTCATTGTGCCTGCTGCATCAGCAGATTGTTACTGAGCCCCTCATTGTGCCTGCAGCATCATCAGATTGTTACTGAGCCCCTCATTGTGCCTGCAGCATCATCAGATTGTTACTGAGCCCCTCATTGTGCCTGCTGCATCAGCAGATTGTTACTGAGCCCCTCAGTGTGCCTGCAGCATCAGCAGATTGTTACTGAGCCCCTCATTGTGCCTGCAGCATCAGCAGATTGTTACTGAGCCCCTCATTGTGCCTGCAGCATCAGCAGATTTTCTGAGCCCCTCATTGTGCCTGCAGCATCAGCAGATTGTTAATGAGCTCCCCACCATTGTGCCTGCAGCATCAGCAGATTGTTAATGAGCCCCTCAGTGTGCCTGCAGCATCAGCAGATTGTTACTAAGCCCCTCACTGTGCCTGCAGCAACAGCAGATTGTTACTGAGCCCCTCATTGTGCCTGCAGCATCAGCAGATTTTCTGAGCCCCTCATTGTGCCTGCAGCATCAGCAGATTGTTACTGAGCTCCCCACCATTGTGCCTGCAGCATCAGCAGATTGTTACTGAGCCCCTCACTGTGCCTGCAGTATGAGCAGATTGTTACTGAGCCCCTCATTGTGCCTGCAGCATCAGCAGATTTTCTGAGCCCCTCATTGTGCCTGCAGCATCAGCAGATTGTTACTGAGCTCCCCACCATTGTGCCTGCAGCATCAGCAGATTGTTACTGAGCCCCTCAGTGTGCCTGCAGCATCAGCAGATTGTTACTGAGCCCCTCACTGTGCCTGCAGCATCAGAAGATTGTTACTGAGCCCCTCATTGTGCCTGCAGCATCAGCAGATTTTCTGAGCCCCTCATTGTGCCTGCAGCATCAGCAGATTGTTACTGAGCTCCCCACCATTGTGCCTGCAGCATCAGCAGATTGTTACTGAGCCCCTCATTGTGCCTGCAGCATCAGCAGATTGTTACTGAGCCCCTCATTGTGCCTGCAGCATCAGCAGATTGTTACTGAGCCCCTCATTGTGCCTGCAGCATCAGCAGATTGTTACTGAATGTTTTCTATCATACGGGACGTGTCATGTATATCTGAATGTTTGGCATGATGTGACGTGTCACGGATATCTGAATGTTTGTCGTGATGTGTCACGACCTGGAAAAGGTTGGGAACCACTGATGTAGGGTCTTGGGCACTGTGTCTGCTGCATCTGCACACACTTGGCTCTTGGTCCTCAACCTTGGACATGGTCCTCAGAACCTGGGATGAAGGAGACCCAACATGGACAGGGCTTGGCTAACGGGTCTTGAACTGTCCGGTTTCCTTCATCCCAGGTTCAGAGGCCCATGTCCAAGAGGATATCTACAAACATTTGTTCACTTAATGGTATCTAGGGTCTTGAGCTCTGTGTCTGCTGCATCTGCACAAACTTGGCTCTTGGTCTTCAACCTTGGACATGGTCCTCAGAACCTGGGATGAAGGAGACCCAATATGGACAGGGCTTGGCTAACGGGTCTTGCACTGTCCTGTTTCCTTCATCCCAGGTTCAGAGGCCCATGTCCAAGAGGATATCTACAAACATTTGTTCACTTAATAGTATCTAGGGTCTTGGTGTAACGCTCGGTGAAGCACAGAGAGGTCTGATTACCGGTGATCTGCAGTATCACGGGAAATACAGAAGTATACCAGATTATATGTGATCTGCAGTATCACCGATAATCCAATATACTAGCTAACCTCTGGTCACCTGAGTAGAGTGTAGTGATTGGTGCAACAGTAATACAGAGGACAAGCCTCAGTGCAGCGAGGAGAACTGCACCGATCCCTTCCGCAGGTCTGAGTTCTCCAAGACGGGAGGAGTCAGACAGACAGTGGGAAGGGAGGTCCGAAAGTGACACTCAGGCGGAAGTGTCACTAACGGGGCGGGGAACCGCCTCAAATCGTGAGGTCGGTTCTCGAGGTCGGACAAGCTAGGTTGTAACCAGACGGACAGATGAGTACAATATCAGTAGGCAAAGGCGGAGTCAAAGTACAGGCAGGGTTCAGCAGCGGGGTATCAGAAATATCGGGGTACAAAATCAGGAGGCAGAGGCGGAGTCAAAGTACAGGCAGGGTTCAGCAACGGGGTATCAGATATAACGAGGTACAAGGTCAGAGTTCAGGAGGATAGTCGAGGCAGGCAAAAGGTCATAACAGATAATCACAATCAAACTAGTACTTTAAGCTATCAACAGAATCTAGCTTAGTGTAGGATTACAGCTCCAGCTGGTCCCGGCACACTAACGGATCTGACTACGGATCTGGGTGCTCCCACATGTGTGAACGCAATGCCAGACAAGGAACAAGTGAACAGCCAGCTGTATATATACACGGAGGCCTCTCCAGCACCTCCCTAAGTGCTGGACCAATCAGGATGGGAGCCAGAGTCAGCTGACCAACCTGGTCAGCTGACTCATCTCTGGCTGACATAAATTCTTCCTGAGTGTGCGCGCGCGCGCGTCACTCTAAACCCTGAGGGACTACGAGTCCCAGCCACAACTGCCCCGCTCTGCGGTGTCTCCGCAGCGGGGGCATGCGGACCAACCGCCGCGTCTGATGCGGCGGTTTCCCCGCTCTTCATGCGTCCCTGCATGGAGACAGCCGCCTCATGCTGAGGAGAGGCGGCTGCCTCTCCGTGTGTGTGGCGCGTGTGTGCGCGGAAAGAGCCGCCTGCCGCTGGATCATGGTGGCGGCTCTTCCGCGTTCTCACACTTGGGCTCTGTGTCTGCTGCATCTGCACAAACTTGGCTCTTGGTCCTCAACCTTGGACATGGTCCTCAGAACCTGGGATGACGGAGACCCAAAATGGACAGGGCTTGGCTTACGGGTCTTGCACTGTCCTGTTTCCTTCATCCCAGGTTCAGAGGCCCATGTCCAAGTGGCTATCTAACCACATTTGTCCACTTAATAGTACCTCCAACCCCCCCACCCTGCTGCCATCTACGGCCTAAGACCTGACTTTGGCTGCGGCCGCTCTTGCTTGCTTACTTGCTTACTGCTGGCCTAGTTGTACTAGTTTCACTACCCTCTGCTACACACTGTAATTTCTGATGGAACTGTAACTGCGCCACTGCAAATGTTGTATTACTCCTGTTCTGTTGTATCGCTCGTGTTCTGTTGTACTTCTCTGCATTATTTTGCTGTTGTTGTATTATTACTATCTCTGTGTTATTTCTAACTCTGCGCTACTACTATCTCTGCGCCAATCAATGTGCCAAACCCAATTCCGGGCACGGTCCAACCGTGCTTGGCGAAATAAATTCTGATTCTGATTCTGATTCTGACCTAGGGCCTAGTGTCCCTCAAATCACTACTAGCTTTGTCCTCAGTGGTCCTTTCTGGCAACACTGTCTGCAGCTCTGCACAAACTTGGCTCTTTGTCCTCAACCTTGAACATGGGCCTCAGAACCTTGGATGAAGGAGACCCAATATGGACAGGGCTTGGCTTACGGGTCTTGCACTGTCCTGTTTCCTTCATCACAGGTTCAGAGGCCCATGTCTAAGAGGATATCTGCAAACATTTGTTCACTTAATAGTATCTAGGGACTAGTGTCTCTCAAATCACTACTAGCTTTGTCCTCAGTGGTCCTTTCTGGCAACACTGTCTGCAGCTCTGCACAAACTTGGCTCTTGGTCCTCAACCTTGGACATGGTCCTCAGAACCTGGGATGAAGGAGACCCAATATGGACAGGGCTTGGCTTAGGTCTTGCACTGTCCTGTTTCCTTCATCCCAGGTTCAGAGGCCCATGTCCAAGAGGATATCTACAAACATTTGTTCACTTAATAGTATCTAGGGTCTTGAGCTCTGTGTCTGCTGCATCTGCACAAACTTGGCTCTTGGTCTTCAACCTTGGACATGGTCCTCAGAACCTGGGATGAAGGAGACCCAATATGGACAATGCTTGGCTAACGGGTCTTGCACTGTCCTGTTTCCTTCATCCCAGGTTCAGAGGCCCATGTCCAAGAGGATATCTACAAACATTTGTTCACTTAATAGTATCTAGGGTCTTGGGCTCTGTGTCTGCTGCATCTGCACAAACTTGGCTCTTGGTCCTCAACCTTGGACATGGTCCTCAGAACCTGGGATGACGGAGACCCAAAATGGACAGGGCTTGGCTTACGGGTCTTGCACTGTCCTGTTTCCTTCATCCCTGGTTCAGAGGCCCATGTCCAAGTGGCTATCTAACCACATTTGTCCACTTAATAGTATCTAGGGCCTAGTGTCCCTCAAATCACTACTAGCTTTGTCCTCAGTGGTCCTTTCTGGCAACACTGTCTGCAGCTCTGCACAAACTTGGCTCTTTGTCCTCAACCTTGAACATGGTCCTCAGAACCTTGGATGAAGGAGACCCAATATGGACAGGGCTTGGCTTACGGGTCTTGCACTGTCCTGTTTCCTTCATCACAGGTTCAGAGGCCCATGTCTAAGAGGATATCTACAAACATTTGTTCACTTAATAGTATCTAGGGACTAGTGTCTCTCAAATCACTACTAGCTTTGTCCTCAGTGGTCCTTTCTGGCAACACTGTCTGCAGCTCTGCACAAACTTGGCTCTTGGTCCTCAACCTTGGACATGGTCCTCAGAACCTGGGATGAAGGAGACCCAATATGGACAGGGCTTGGCTTAGGTCTTGCACTGTCCTGTTTCCTTCATCCCAGGTTCAGAGGCCCATGTCCAAGAGGATATCTACAAACATTTGTTCACTTAATAGTATCTAGGGACTAGTGTCCCTCAAATCACTACTAGTTTTGTCCTCAGTGGCCTGAGTTCACTCCACTTTTGTGACTGTTTTTAGTTGGCCTCAGTGGCCAACATTAACTGCACTTTTTTGAATATTTTTTACCTACCCTTTTTGCACTTGTTGGCCTCAGTGGGCCAAGTTATGTGACCAATCCACTACACAAGCTTAGCACTCCCTTGGACATGGCCTTCAGAACCTGTGAGACAGGAAACCTACAACATGACATGGCATGGCCCAACGTACACCTGGACCTTGTCATGTCATGTAGACTTTCCTGTATCCCAGGATTTGAAGGCCATGTCCAAGGGAGTCTATACCAGGGTCTACTGTCCCTCAAATGTCTAGTATGGGCACACGGGCACTGTCCAGATTGGGGCCATATTGTATTTTTGAAAAATGCAAAAAAAATTTGGTTGTCTTCCACGTTGGAAGATTTTCTGTTTCCATGTTGGAAAATTGTAGTGTTTTGTGTTTTTACATACCTCAGAGTGATCATTAGTTGTTCCTGGGGTAGGGCAGCTCTCCTCAACCGGGTATCCTTCTTCCTTAGGTCATCCTTCACCATCTCCAAGAGGGCATCAAACCTGACAGGAGATGGAAAGGAAGATCTTGTAAAGTTTGCTGTGGGACAAGGTGTTGTGTGAAGGGTGGGGGTGGTGTGTTTGGCAGGGGTGTAGTGGTGGTAGGGTGGGAATGTTTAGGTATGGAAGGGGTTGTGGGCAGGGCCGTGCAGAGGGTCCTTAAGTGGGGGGTGCTCAAATTTAAAAAAGGGGCCTGGCAATGCCTTCCCCCGCATGCCCCCCCCTTCCTCGTTTCTGGCTAGGGGGGTATTGATTGTCATGCTGCTGAATGCAGATGATGGGTGTCATGTGGGTTCTGGGTGTAAGTGCTGAGTGTCATGTGGGTTCTGGCTATGGTTAGGTATAGAGTGTCATGCGGGTGTTGATTGCAAGAACTTAGTGCCATGTAAGATCTGGGTGCATGTACTGGATGTCATGTGGGTGCTGGGTGCAGGTACCGGGTGTGACATGGGTGCGAATACTTGGCGCCATGCCTGTACTGGGTGCTGGCTATGGGTGGGCTTTGGGCATCACATGGGTTTTGAATGCAGGTACTTTGGGTGCGGTTACGGGTTAAGTGGATACTTGGTGCAGATAGTGGGTGCCATGTGGAAGCTGTGTGCAGGTGTGAGTACTGGGTGCAATTTTAGGACTGGGTGCAGATACTTGGTGTCATGTGAGTGTGAGTACTGGGTGCCAGCTATGAGGGGAAGGGGTGGCTGATGGGAAAAGTGGAGGCCAGTGTGGGTGCTGCAGGAAGGGGCAGGGCCATGCAGAGGATCCTCAAGGGTGTGGTGCTCAAATTTGAAATCGATAAATCGTCCACACAGCAGTCTCTCTCTCCAAGGATGATGTCCACACAGCAGTCTCTCTCTCCAAGAATGATGTCCACACAGCAGTCTCTCTCCAAGGATGATGTCCACACAGCGGTCTCTCTCTCCAAGGATGATGTCCACACAGCAGTCTCTCTCTCCAAGGATGATGTCCACACAGCAGTCTCTCTCTCCAAGGATGATGTCCACACAGCAGTCTCTCTCTCCAAGGATGATGTCCACACAGCAGTCTCTCTCTCCAAGGATGATGTCCACAAAGCAGGCTCTCTCTCCAAGGATGATGTCCACACAGCAGGCTCTCTCTCCAAGGATGATGTCCACACAGCAGGCTCTCTCTCCAAGGATGATGTCCACACAGCAGGCTCTCTCTCCAAGGATGATGTCCACACAGCAGTCTCTCTCTCCAAGGATGATGTCCACACAGCAGTCTCTCTCTCCAAGGATGATGTCCACACAGCAGTCTCTCTCTCCAAGGATGATGTCCACACAGCAGTCTCTCTCTCCAAGGATGATGTCCACACAGCAGTCTCTCTCTCCAAGGATGATGTCCACACAGCAGTCTCTCTCTCCAAGGATGATGTCCACACAGCAGTCTCTCTCTCCAAGGATGATGTCCACACAGCAGTCTCTCTCTCCAAGGATGATGTCCACACAGCAGTCTCTCTCTCCAAGGATGATGTCCACACAGCAGTCTCTCTCTCCAAGGATGATGTCCACACAGCAGTCTCTCTCTCCAAGGATGATGTCCACACAGCAGTCTCTCTCTCCAAGGATGATGTCCACACAGCAGTCTCTCTCTCTCCAAGGATGATGTCCACACAGCAGTCTCTCTCTCCAAGGATGATGTCCACACAGCAGTCTCTCTCTCCAAGGATGATGTCCACACAGCAGTCTCTCTCTCCAAGGATGATGTCCACACAGCAGTCTCTCTCTCTCCAAGGATGATGTCCACACAGCAGTCTCTCTCTCCAAGGATGATGTCCACACAGCAGTCTCTCTCTCTCCAAGGATGATGTCCACACAGCAGGCTCTCTCTCTCCAAGGATGATGTCCACACAGCAGTCTCTCTCTCCAAGGATGATGTCCACACAGCAGGCTCTCTCTCCAAGGATGATGTCCACACAGCAGTCTCTCTCTCCAAGAATGATGTCCACACAGCAGTATCTCTCTCCAAGGATGATGTCCACATAGCAGTCTCTCTCTCTCCAAGGATGATGTCCACACAGCAGTCTCTCTCTCTAAGGATGATGTCCACACAGCAGTCTCTCTCTCCAAGGATGATGTCCACACAGCAGTCTCTCTCTCCAAGGATTATGTCCACACAGCAGTCTCTCTCTCCAAGGATGATGTCCACACAGCAGGCTCTCTCTCCAAGGATGATGTCCACACAGCAGTCTCTCTCTCCAAGGATGATGTCCGCACAGCAGGCTCTCTCAAAAAATGACCCCAGCGCTTTCCAGATCTTCCAGACCCCCAGGTATTTATACAGTACTTTATCTCTTTAAAAAACGGAAACGGATTACAAACTCGTGCAGAACGGATGAAAATCCGGATGGAAACGGACCATAAATGGACCGGATCCTGATTGCAAACGGATGTTTTTGGAACGGACCGGATCTGTTCCAACGGACCGTTTTTACACAAAACGCAAGTGTGAACCGGGCATCACTCTTAATGTAAAGAACCCTTTCCTAAATCAATGGTTAAAACGGTTTTCCTCCATGAACAGATCATGTCCCCTAGTCGTTTGTATTGTCCCCTATATCAGTCTGAAACCACATAAGTGGTTAAAAAGTTGTTAAATGGTCATTAAAAATGCAGAAAATCTTGTTTTCTGTGGAAAAATTCCAAAGTTCAGGAAACACAGCTCAAAAGGCTGTAGACTACATGTAACTGGATGCAAAGTGAAAAATAGCGTCAGGTATTTACAGGTGACAAAAAAAAAAATGTTAATTAAGGATGAACCAATGTTCTCTTTTTTTCATTATGAATTTCATTTTTTGCTAAATTTTTACTAACATGTTACCACACTTTTATCACCTTTTTATCACAATTATTCTGTTAAAAAAAACGTAATTTAAGGCGGAAAACATTGTGAATGTGGATATTGTCTTACTTCAGTTGACACTTCGCTAATGCATGCAGTAACACATTGTGAATAGAGGCCATTGTCAGATCTGACAAAATTAACTACATGCTAGTTTCTGATGTTATTCAAACAATACTGCAGCCAAATAGATCAGCAGGGCTGCCAGGCAACTGGTATTGTTTAAGAGGAAATAAATATGGCAGCCTCCATATTCTTTTCACTACAGTTGTCCTTTAAAGGACTTCCGAGGCCAAATGTTCCCCCAAAACATAAAAAAAGTTAGATACCTGTATAACTTTGGTGGACACGGAGGACGCCGTCCGCGCCCTCCGTGCTGTTCCGCCGGGTCCCCGCCTCTCAATATCCCCCCGAATGGCTACCGACCCCACGGCCAGGGTTGGGCTCTGCTGCCTGTAGAAAGATGGCCGCCGGTGCTAAGAGCGGCTGCGCACTCCGCATGGCCGCTACTGCGGCTGCGCAGCACTAGGGCCAACCCCCCGATCCACGCAACAGACGGTTTCCTGTAGCGTGGATCGGGGGGTTGGCCCTAGTGCTGCGCAGCCGCAGTAGCGGCCATGCGGAGTGCGCAGCCGCGGCCAGTGCCGGCGGCCATCTTTGTACAGGCAGCAGAGCCCGACCCTGGCCGTAGGGTCGGTAGCCATTCGGGGGGATATTGAGAGGCGGGGACCTGGCGGAACGGCACGGAGGGCGCAGACGGCGTCCTCCGTGTCCACCAAAGTTATACAGGTATCTAACTTTTTTATGTTTTGGGGGAACATTTGGCCTCGGAAGTCCTTTAACCTTCTTGCCGGTAATCCTGAGCTCAGCTCGGGGTAACCTGCGCAGAAGAATTTCTCCGGCCCCGCTGGGCCGATTTTCAAATATTTTTTTTACTGCACGCAGCTAGCACTTTGCTAGCTGCGTGCATTTTTCTATTGCCGCCGATTCGCCGTTACCCGCCGTGCCGCGCCGCCCCCCCCCCCCCCCCCTCCAGACCCCTTGCGCAGCCTGGCCAATCAGTGCCAGGCAGCGCTGAGGGGTAGATCGGGATTCCCTCTGACGTCCCAACGTCATCCCGCCCGGTCGCCATGGCGACCGGGGAAGCCCAGCAGGAAATCCCATTCTGAACGGGATTTCCTGCTTACACTGAACACCGAAGGCGATCGGAGTGGGTAGGGGGATGCCGCTTGTCAGCGGCTACATGATTTAAAAAAAAAAAAAAAATTGAAAAAAAGTGCTGCACTGCCCCCTTGCCGTCAGAATTGGAACGGCAAGGGGGTTAAGGAGAACAGTGGTGGGAACAAGGAAAGAAATTTTTTTCAAAAGTTGTTGTTTTTAAGAAAGTCGCAGCAGCGCTGTGCATACGCCAGGCCCCCACGCATGTCGGAGATCACTATGGAGCTGACAGTGGGACCCACAAGGAAGTTGTCACTGCAGGAAGGGAACAGAGCGACTTCTAGGGGCTGGAAGCCGCACCAGGCAGGGCCGGACCATCAACCAGGCACCTCAAGCACCTGATTGGGGCTCCATTCATTGTCTAAAGGGCCCCCCTCTGAGCCGCACAAAATGCTGTGGCTGCCAGCCTGCTGCGCTGTAATGTGGATCCGATGAGAGGCCCCATGATGTGCTGAGTCAGTCTGTCCTGACTCCTGTGAACAAAATTATCCATGCCCGCACTGCCCACTCCCGGCGCTCCGCTCTGCCTACAAAAGAAACACTGAGGCTGGCTGGCTGAGCGTTGCTGTTGCTATGGCAAACAGACATTCTCCAGTCCAGTCATCAGCGACAGAGAGCCAATCAGTGTGCAGCGGCGTCCCCTGCGCCGTCCACGTGATCACGTCAGATACTGCTGACGTCATTGGCCCTCGCTCGCCTCTCCCGTCTCCCTCCTCGCTCAGTTGTGAGAGAGCGCAGGCACACGTTGAGGCAGGTCAGTGACATGTAGCGTGAAGAGGAACCTGGAGACTGGCAGCACTGGCTGCATTCAGCAATCAGCAATATGAATGACAGACTGTTCGTCAATTCATTATTGTGGAATATGATATATATACTATATATATATATATATATATATCATATTCCACAATAATGAATTGTTGAATTGCTGAATGCAGCCAGTGTATATATGTGTATATATATATATATATATATATATATATATATATATATATATATATATATATATTGTATGTATACGTGTATACTGTATATATATATATATATATATATATATATATATATATATATATATGTATACTGTATATATTATTATTATTATTACTATTATTATTATTTAGTATTTATATAGCGCCGACATATTACGCAGCGCTGTACAGTGTATGTATATATATATATATATATATATATATATCTATATCTATATATATATCTTGTCACTAACTGTCCCTCAAAGGAGCTCACAATCTAATCCCTACCATTGCCATATGTCTATATTATGTAGTGTAAGTACTGTAGTCTAGGGCCAATTTTAGGGGGAGCCAATTAACTTATCCGTATGTTTTTGGAATGTGGGAGGAAACCGGAGTGCCCAGAGGAAACCCACGCAGACACGGAGAGAACATACAAACTCTTTGCAGATAGTGCCCTGGCTGGAATTTCGAACCAGGGACCCAGCGCTGCAAGGCGAGAGAGCTAACCACTACGCCACCGTGCTGCCCTATGTATGTATATATGTATATATACACATGTATATGTGTATACATTTTGGCCACTTCGGGTTCTGGCCGGCCAATGTGCGAAATGGCCGCTGCGCTGCGGCCAATGTTAGAAATGAAATTATTCCTGAAAGTTTAATGTATTTTCCGTCCGTCTCGCTGCGGCCAAATGTATGAAAAGTGCGTTAATTTAATGAAGTGAAGCCGGTGGCAATGTAGCAGATGAAGCCGCCGGCTTTAGCGCTCTCTCCTCCCCTGCCTCTCTCCTACGGGCAGCTGGCGGGGACATGCATGTCCCCAAGAGTCATTCGTCGCGCCAGGGAAGCAGAGCGGGGAGGCTGCAGACATTGCTTCTGCCATCACCCGCTCTGCAGGAACGAACGGCAGGATTCCCTGCCGCGACGAACAACTCTGGGAGGACACGCATGTCCCCGCCAGCAGTCAGGAGAGAGGCAAAGGGAGGAGAGATCACCAGTTGCCCCCAGTATAGCTAGTACAGTTGCCCCCAGTATTGCTAGTACAGTTGCCCCCAGTATTGATGCCCCAGGAGGGGGACGCAGCGCTAGGAGGGGCAGTGGGGGCAGCGGTGGGGAGGAGGGAAATATCCCCCCCCCTCCCTCACCTGGTACCCCTCCTTCTGCCTATCTCCCCCTCCATTTAGCGGTGGCAAGTGCGGGCTCGGCGGCGGGGAGACATGCGCAGAATTACTCACCACTTCCACGTTCCAAGCGCTGGCAGCGTCATGACGGATCTGCTGGATCTGAACTCTAATCCCTGCGTCATGTCACTATCAGGCCTTGGGATCTTACACTCTAATCACTGTCTCATGTCATCCTTATTGACTGAGAGAGTGATTAGAGTCAGATCCGAAGGACAGTTAGTGATGACATAGGGACCAGAGTTCAGAATATTTTTACTTGGAGGCGTGGCCTACATTGAGAAGTGGAGGTTAGGGCACCAGCATGCCTGTGTCTGCAGGCTCCGGAGTTGTAAATCTGGCACAGGGCAGCAGCCCTTTGTATTTATAGACTGAACATCATATTTGTCTCATCACTGACAGAAAGAGCGTTTATTTTACAGCTAAGAACTTTTGGATGCATATCTTTTGGAGATAATACCTTTAGTGTTGTGCACCACCTATATAACACCCCCATAGGGTTTCGGGTACATTCATAGTGACACGCGGTCATACATGCGGTGTGACGCATACAGTGAAGCATACAGTACCTAGAAAATGTGGCTCATTGAAACTGTTATGCATGCATTTTGCAGTACCGCAGTGCAGCACTGCACTGTGTTTTGTGAGCGGATCCATTGCACCGTACTGCTAATGTGCCAATGTAAATGTACTATCTTTATATATAATTTCCAAGTGTCCCTGTGTCAGTGCTTTTTTGCACTGTGCATGTGCAGGGACAGACGCAGAGACACTGCCGAGAGCCGGAGGAGGACGGGGCCAGAAGGGGCGGGCGTGTGTGTGCCGGATTAGTGAGAGACCTAGCCCGTATTTAAACGGGCTAAGGTCACTAGTCCCAGTATAATTGCTCCACATTAGCAATGTAGTTATATTGTCCGA
Organism: Hyperolius riggenbachi; assembly: GCF_040937935.1. NCBI lineage: Eukaryota > Metazoa > Chordata > Amphibia > Anura > Hyperoliidae > Hyperolius > Hyperolius riggenbachi. The sequence continues at coordinate 16,403,498 of NC_090657.1, read as the reverse complement.
CACAATACACCTTAACGCCCCACTGTAATTGTAGCCTCTGGGTGCCGGTGCAATCCATATTCTAGGTTTTATTTTACTGTCAGTTTACCAAATATTCTAATAACTGCTAATTGAAATGGAAAAATCCCCTTTAATAACATTGAAGTAGAAAGAGACACTGGCAATGCTGAAAAAAAAAAACTTAGGCTGCATTTCCATTTGGGTGCTGTGTCAATTTCCAAATCAGACTCTGCACCCATGCTGATGTGAATTCGCAGCCGAAACGTTACAGTTGTGCCATGCACGGCTATGGGGCTTGAGGTCAGAAACCCACTAGGAGCAATTTTCTGAGCGCTTTGTGATTTGAAAACTCTTGCTAATGTAATGCTATGGGTGTGATCCCACTGGAGCAATGTGATTTTATAAAAATCCCCCATAGCATTGCATTAGCAGGAGCGATTAGAAACAGCTCCGGGTGGGTTTCTGGCCTCAGATGTGTTCTGCAAAAACTGCAGCATGCATCGTCTCCCCCCACCCTGCACACAATTTTCATCCAACCTGTTGATTTCACTACATTCAGAATTGCATGTGGAAAACGGCCACAATTTGGGTCTAGTGGAAACGGGCCCTTTAGTGCGGAGAAAGTAAAATTTCAGCCCATTTTATAGATGTTTACCATAGCTGTGGATTATTTGTAGAAAAAGAAACAATGACTTACTTTGCAGATGCCACAGAGGAAGATGCAGGCAGCCTCAGTCGGTGTTTGTTGAAAGGGCTTGGAGCAAGCTGAGTTTTTATACCTTCCGAGTTTCACTTTCTCTTTCTAAAATTAGACTAACAACCAAAAACCCCCTGAAGACACAGAAATGGATGTTTATATAGGACTCCACTAAGTAAACTCTATAAAGTAGAACTACGTGGCGTGTCATTGCAGTGGGAGCTGAATAGTTAGAACACTCGTAATTTACAACTGTTGAATATTTGTGCAACTAGTAACTTTTGTAGGTCAAATTTTCTTTTAATACGGTCTAACTGGAAGCAGGAAATTGGGGCGTCGGCAGCTAATTGACGGCTAATTAAAATATTGTTAATCCTCCTGGCGGTCAATTGTTCTGCGGCTGCGGGAGGTTTTTTAAGCCTAATTTTTTTTTATCATGTAGCTAGCCTAGCGCTAGCTACATGATTCCCCCCCTCCCTGCGGCCTCCCTCCCTACCCTCCGATCGCCGCCGGCGATCAAGCCCATCCGGAAATCCCGTTCTAAACGGGATTTCCTTCAGGGCTTCCCTCGTCGCCATGGCGATGAACGTCGTGACGTCACAGGGAGTCCCGATCCACCCCATAGTGCAGCCTGGCGGCGATTGGCCAGGCTGCTCAAGGGGTATGCGGGGGGGGGGGGCCTGTATCTTGGCGGGTAGTGGTGCATTGGCGGCAAGCTGTATTTCTAAATAATGAAAGGTTTTTAAAGTAAATATATTTTCATTTCCACTTCCTGCCTGTCTTTAAATGATACTTATCGTTTACATGTTTTCAGCTTCGCTTTACGCCTACTTGAAAATGATCTTTATCATTTATTAAGATTTCAGCATCACCCTGCAACCATTTTTCCTCAAGCCTCTATTTCATGCACGCGTGAAGCCTGGCCAAATGCAAAATAACATTGGCATCAGTGCTGCTCGGATGCCCCTTTTCAAAATCCGGATTGGATCCGGATCTGGATACCCAGATATCCGGGTCGGATATCCGAGTTCAAAATTTTCCAAACCGAATCGGATATCCGACCTCAGTATCCAGGGTATCCGAATTCGGATACCTGGATAGAAAAAACGGAAGTGGCCTTTAGGTTGCTTTAAAAAAAGTTTTTTAGGGTAAATGAGGCATGTAGCATGATTATTTTTTAAAGGGAAACAGTAATTGATGATGTGGGGACTTAAAATCCCCCCCCCCCCCCAAAAAAAAATGGCTGACAATTAACATCAGGACTAGGTTTCAGACAGTGGTCGTGCAGCCCACATTGTGTCCAAAGTCCAACTGCACAACTGGGACATGGCTATTTTCAGCCCAGACACCTCCAAAAAATTACGCAGCAATTGTGTTTTGGGTTCAATATACGTGGTATCAGCACAGCAGCAGTGGCCTGTGGCACCCTGGCGGTGGGAGCAGCAAAGGCAGCAGGAGCATGCCGGACGTGGCACTTGGCAGTGGCACGTGGCACTTGGCACTTTTCACGTGGCACTTGGCACTTTTCACGTGGCACTTTGCACATGGCAGGTGAAACGTGCCAAGTGCCACCTGCAAAGTGCCACGTGCCACATGCCGAGTGACAGTCAGACAGCAGAGGAGAAGACACTAACTGTCACACTGGCAATGCTCAGCAGCACAGCAGTTCTGTAGTAAGCTAACACAGTTGTGCTACTACTCTAACAACTACTAGCACCGACTGCAGTACTACAGTACTAACTACACAATAACACAGTAATCCTATTCCCTAACCTATACTGTAGCTAAGGCTAATAGCAGGCCAGCAGGCAGCAGCTGGCCTGGTCTGTGCACAGCACACACACAGACACATAGCAGCTGCAGCAGCCCTGCAGCACACACTCTGACTGACTGTCACACAATGAAATCAAGCTAATTAACAATGCGACAATAGTGTAGTTATAGCGAAGGGGTTAATCACTGAACAGCTTTAGGTTTATCACTGTATACAGCACTTGCTAGGCCATCAGCAACACTGGAGCATGTCTCTCAGTGAGCATTCACAAGCTAGGACGAGATTTCTCATCATGGCAGCCCTCATTATACAGGGGGGCTGGCCAGGGTTCCTTTCTGTGATTGGGTGCCAGGGCTTAGGCCGGGAGGCCTCTGATTGGCTCAATGAGGTCAGGTGGGGCTGGCCAGTGTTCCCCTCTGTGATTGGTTGCTAGGGCTTCTGGTGGGAGCCCTCTGATTGGCTCAATGATGTCCTGGACATCATCTCCTTATATACAGTATCTCAATAGTCGGATTTTTGCGGATATCCGGATGCCTGCCAACTATCTGCAGATAGCTATCCGGATTTCTACAGAAATCCGGTATCTGAATCCAAATTGGATAGCTGAAAAAAGGTCGGATATCCGGGTTACCCAGATATCCGGAATCTGGATGAGCAGCACTGATTGGCATTTCATGAAAAGTAATTATTGTTGTGTTACACCATGACAAAGTGCTTGAATCTTGAATTTATAATGGTATCTCAAAGACCATGTGTTTCTAAACCAATCCTTTTTAAACTACAGCGAGAGGGGCACCTGAGCATCCCAAACATGACAAAAAGGGCAGTGCAGATTGCGCAGTTAGCTCTTTGGCATGTCCAGAAAAACCTCAGGAGTCTTTGCTGTGGCTTTACACAATCTATTATGGATTTATCCAATGCTACAGAAAAAATCATGAATCCCATCCTCATACATACTTTGAAGCTGTGGGTTAAATATTCATGACAGCTTATCTCTGCACATCAGCAGCTCATGCATTTTATGGGTCCCAGGCTTTGGCTACAGGAATAGATAACCCCTCAGCATATATCTGGTGGAAGGGACATAACTCTGGTAACCAATGGACATATCAAAAGTTTCCAAACTTTGCAAGAACCGAAGACTATTCCATCCGCTGAGCTCTTTTGACACCTGCAAGTTCAGCACCGGGCACAAGGATCTCCCAACCCGTGCAAGGGAAACAACCATGGAAAGGGATACCGATAACACCTGGCTGCACGTGCAGACATATTCTAAAATGTGCACAGATCTGAAAGAGACGCATGGTTCAGATGGTTATCAGGATCACTTTTTCACTTTATTATAATACACCATTCCTTCTTCTGTAGAAGTAAACACTGATTCACGAAACATGACAAGAAAGTGTTTTTCTGTGATTCAAAAAGTGGGTAGGAGGTGCTCAGCAGTGTATAAATCTGAGTTAAAAACAAAAGAGAAAAGAGGAGAGGTGGCTTACCTCAATACTGACAAATATATATATTACATACAAATATATATATACAAATACAAATATATATATATATATATATATATATATATATATATATATATATATAGTGGCTTGCAAAAGTATTCGGCCCCCTTGAAGTTTTCCACATTTTCTCACATTACTGCCACAAACATGAATCAATTTTATTGGAATTCCACGTGAAAGACCAATACAAAGTGGTGTACACATGAGAAGTGGAACGAAAATCATACATGATTCCAAACAATTTTTAGAAATAAATAACTGCAAAGTGGGGCGTGCGTAATTATTCAGCCCCCTTTGGTCTGAGTGCAGTCAGTTGCCCATAGACATTGCCTTATTAGTGCTAATGACTAAATAGAGTGCACCTGTGTGTAATCTAATGTCAGTACAAATACAGCTGCTCTGTGACGGCCTCAGAGGTTGTCTAAGAGAATATTGGGAGCAACAACACCATGAAATCCAAAGAACACACCAGACAGGTCAGGGATCAAGTTATTGAGAAATTTAAAGCAGGTTTAGGCTACAAAAAGATTTCCAAAGCCTTGAACATCCCACGGAGAACTGTTCAAGCGATCATTAAGAAATGGAAGGAATATGGCACAACTGTAAACCTACCAAGACAAGGCCATCCACCTAAACTCACAGGCCGAACAAGGAGAGCGCTGATCAGAAATGCAGTCAAGAGGCCCATGGTGACTCTGGACGAGCTGCAGAGATCTACAGCTCAATTGGGGGAATCTGTCCATAGGACAACTATTGGTCGCGCACTGCAAAAAGTTGGCCTTTATGGAAGAGTGGCAAGAAGAAAGCCATTGTTAACAGAAAAGTATAAGAAGTCACATTTGCAGTTTGCCACAAGCCATGTGGGGGACACAGCAAACATGTGGAAGTATGTGCTGTGGTCAGATGAGACCAAAATGTAACTTTTTGGCCAAAATGAAAAACGCTATGTGTGGCGGAAAACTAACACTGCATATCACTCTGAACACACTATCCCCACTGTCAAATACAGTGGTGGCAGCATCATGCTCTGGGGGTGCTTCTCTTCAGCAAGGACAGGGAAGCTGGTCAGAGTTGATGGGAAGATGGATGGAGTGTGCAAAAGACTTGAGACTGGGGCGGAAGTTCACCTTCTAGCAGGACAACGACCCTAAACATAAAGCCAGGGCAACAATGGAATGGTTTAAAACAAAACATATCCATGTGTTAAAATGGCCCAATCAAAGTCCAGATCTAACTCCAATCGAGAATCTGTGGCAAGATTTGAAAACTGATGTTCACAAACGCGTTCCATCTAATCTGACTGAGCTGGAGCTGTTTTGCAAAGAAGAATGAGCAAGGATTTCAGTCTCTAGATGTGCAAAGCTGGTAGAGACATACCCTAAAAGACTGGCAGCTGTAATTGCAGCAAAAGGTGGTTCTACAAAGTATTGACTCAGGGGGCTGAATAATTACGCACACCCTACTTTGGAGTTATTTATTTGCAAAAAATTGTTAGAATCATGTATGATTTTCGTTCCACTTCTCACATGTACACCACTTTATATTGGTCTTTCACGTGAAATTCCAATAAAATTGATGCATGTTTGTGTCAGTAATGTGACAAAATGTGGAAAACTTCAAGGGGGCCAATTACTTTTGCAAGCCACTGTATACAGGATAGAGAGAGAGAGAGAGAGAGAGAGAGAGAGAGAGAGAGAGAGAGAGAGAGAGAGAGAGAGAGAGAGAGAGAGAGAGAGAGAGAGAGAGAGAGAGAGAGAAGAGAGAGATAGATAGATAGATAGATAGATAGATAGATAGATAGATAGAGAGGAAGGGGGAGAGGGAGAGAGAGAGAGGGAGAGAGAGATAGATAGATAGATAGATAGTTAGATAGATAGATAGATGGATAGATAGATGGATAGAGAGGAAGGGGGAGAGGGAGAGAGAGAGAGAGGGAGATAGATAGATAGATAGATAGATAGATAGATAGATAGATAGATAGATAGATAGAGAGGAAGAGGGAGAGGGAGAGAGAGGGAGGGAGAGAGATAGATAGATAGATAGATAGATAGAGAGGAAGGGGGAGAGGGAGAGAGAGAGAGAGAGAGAGAGAGAGAGAGAGAGAGAGAGAGAGAGAGATGGATAGAGAGGAAGGGGGAGAGGGAGAGAGAGAGAGGGAGATAGATAGATAGATAGATAGATAGATAGATAGATGGATAGAGAGGAAGGGGGAGAGGGAGAGAGAGGGAGGGAGAGAGATAGATAGATAGATAGATAGATAGATAGAGAGGAAGGGGGAGAGGGAGAGAGAGAGAGAGAGAGAGAGATGGATAGAGAGGAAGGGGGAGAGGGAGAGAGAGAGAGGGAGATAGATAGATAGATAGATAGATAGATAGATAGATAGATAGATAGATGGATAGAGAGGAAGGGGGAGAGAGAGAGAGAATTGATAATAAGCACACGGAACACATTTCGTGGGTCTGAGGCCAAAACCAAAGGGTTTCAAAATCCTGGTGCAGAGCGCCTCTGTAATTGTTATACTTTTAAATTTGCACGGTCTATCACATTATTATATAAGTACATTATTTGTTGAGTAGTGGAGGGAGGAAATATCACTTCTCCCAAACTCATATCTGATTTTTTAATTTTGTTCTGGACAGGAGATCGGTGTATTTTTTTAAATACAATGGTGCTCTTTATCTATTATATTTGTCCTTATAGGAATGTATGAGGTTGTGTTCTATTTGCTTATAATCAATAGTTTTACTGACACCAAAGGGTGCTATTCTATTGCTGTAAAGCAGGAGGGGGCTGTATCTTCAGTAAAGAAATATAACCTAAAAATGGTAAAAAGGTTATTTGAAGCTGATAAACAAGCGGCTTGTGACAAAATGAAACCCCAAAAGGTTTTACAAGTATATAAATTTAAAAAAGGAAGAAGGCTGAGAATAAAGTATACTTAAAAGATCAGTAAGATCTAGTTCATACTCGGAACACAAATCGCGATTTTGCCATAATATGCGTTGTGATTCCCATTCAATAAAACGAGAATCACATTTTATGCAAATTGCAAACGCTGCAGTGAAAATGATCCCATAGGGATACATTAGCAGCAGAGCTGAAAAGCGTGAGCCAGCCCTTGGGGAACTTAATTGTGGAAGACCAAGCTAAAGCTGGGATATGAAATGCTTTGCAGGCTTTGCTTCTGACTTTACCAAGGTGATACCCTTGTCCCATAATACAGCTCTGGGTTGTTCCTAAACTACCACATCCAGCATGAATTGCCTAATGCTGGGGATACACGGTACGTTTCTGTACCGTGTATCAAGCAGCTGAATCGGCCAGCTGATAATATTCAGCTTGTCCGAACACGCTGCTCGACCCCCGCCTGCGGACAATGGCAGGGAATCGAGCAGCTGATAAGGAGCGCCGGTGGGGACGAGCAGTAATCGATCCGTGGGGATCCGGCGGGAGTCGATCCGGCGGCTAATCGGCTGCCGGATTGACCCGTGTATTCCCAGCATAACACAGGAAGGTGTGAAGACACATTTAGATAAAATCTAGATAGATAAGGCACCTGCAAGCCCCCCCCCCCCCCCCCCCCCACCTCCACCACCAAATCCCCAGGGTTTTGAGGGAGTTGAGTTCAGTGTTATTGATAGGCCACTTTATGTTATTTTGAACAATTCTCTTTTAACCACTTGAGGACCTAGGGATTTCTACCCCTTAAGGACCGGCCACTTTTTTTCCATTCAGACCACTGCAGCTTTCACGGTTTATTGCTCGCTCATACAACCTACCACGTAAATGAATTTTGGCTCCTTTTCTTGTCACTAATAAAGCTTTCTTTTGCTGCTATTTGATTGCTCCTGCGATTTTTACTTTTTATTATATTCATCAAAAAAGACATGAATTTTGGCAAAAAAATGATTTTTTTAACTTTCTGTGCTGACATTTTTCAAATAAAGTAAAATTTCTGTATACATGCAGTGCGAAAAATGTGGACAAACATGTTTTTGATAAAAAAAAACCCATTCAGTGTATATTTATTGGTTTGGGTAAAAGTTATAGCGTTTACAAACTATGGTGCAAAAAGTGAATTTTCCCATTTTCAAGCATCTCTGACTTTTCTGACCCCCTGTCATGTTTCATGAGGGGCTAGAATTCCAGGATAGTATAAATACCCCCCAAATGACCCCATTTTGGAAAGAAGACATCCCAAAGTATTCACTGAGAGGCATAGTGAGTTCATAGAAGATATTATTTTTTGTCACAAGTAAGCGGAAAATGACACTTTGTGAGAAAAAAAAAAAAAAAAAAAGTTTCCATTTCTTCTAACTTGCGACATAAAAAAATGAAATCTGCCACGGACTCACCATGCCCCTCTCTGAATACCTTGAAGGGTCTACTTTCCAAAATGGGGTCATTTGTGGGGTGTGTTTACTGTCCTGACATTTTGGGGGGTGCTAAATTGTAAGCACCCCTGTAAAGCCTAAAGGTGCTCATTGGACTTTGGACCCCTTAGCGCAGTTAGGCTGCAAAAAAGTGCCACACATGTGGTATTGCCGTACTCAGGAGAAGTAGTATAATGTGTTTTGGGGTGTATTTTTACACATACCCATGCTGGGTGGGAGAAATATCTCTGTAAATGACAATTTGTTAATTTTTTTTACACACAATTGTCCATTTACAGAGATCTTTCTCCCACTCAGCATGGGTATGTGTAAAAATACACCACAAAACACATTATACTACTTCTCCTGAGTACGGCGATACCACATGTGTGGCACTTTTTTGCACCCTAACTGCGCTAAAGGGTCCAAAGTCCAATGAGTACCTTTAGGATTTCACAGGTCATTTTGAGAAATTTCGTTTCAAGACTACTCCTCACGGTTTAGGGCCCCTAAAATGCCAGGGCAGTATAGGAACCCCACAAATGACCCTATTTTAGAAAGAAGACACCCCAAGGTATTCCATTAGGAGTATGGTGAGTTCATAGAAGATTTTATTTTTTGTCAAAAGTTAGCGGAAAATGACACTTTGTGAAAAAACACAATTAAAATCACTTTCCGCTAACTTGTGACAAAAAATAAAATCTTCTATGAACTCGCCATACTACTAACGGAATACCTTGGGGTGTCTTCTTTCTAAAATGGGGTCATTTGTGGGGTTCCTATACTGCCCTGGCATTTTAGGGGCCCTAAACCGTGAGGAGTAGTCTTGAAACGAAATTTCTCAAAAATGACCTGTGAAATCCTAAAGGTACTCATTGGACTTTGGGCCCTTTAGCGCAGTTAGGGTGCAAAAAAGTGCCACACATGTGGTATCGCCATACTCGGGAGAAGTAGTACAATGTGTTTTGGGGTGTATTTTTACACATACCCATGCTGGGTGGGAGAAATACCTCTGTAAATGGACAATTGTGTGTAAAAAAAAATCAAAAGATTGTCATTTACAGAGGTATTTCTCCCACCCAGCATGGGTATGTGTAAAAATACACCCCAAAACACATTATACTACTTCTCCCGAGTATGGCGATACCACATGTGTGGCACTTTTTTGCACCCTAACTGCACTAAGGGGCCCAAAGTCCAATGAGTACCTTTAGGATTTCACAGGTCATTTTTGTTTCAAGACTACTCCTCGCGGTTTAGGGCCCCTAAAATGCCAGGGCAGTATAGGAACCCCACTAATGACCCCATTTTAGAAGGAAGACGCCCCAAGGTATTCCGTTAGGAGTATGGTGAGTTCATAGAAGTTTTTATTTTTTTGTCACAAGTTAGCGGAAATAGATTTTAATAGTTTTTTTTCACAAAGTGTCATTTTCCGCTAACTTGTGACAAAAAATAAAATCTTCTATGAACTCACCATACTCCGTACGGAATACCTTTGGGTGTCTTCTTTCTAGAATGGGGTCATTTGTGGGGTTCCTATACTGCCCTGGCATTTTAGGGGCCCTAAACCGTGAGGAGTAGTCTTGAAACCAAATGTCGCAAAATGACCTGTGAAATCCTAAAGGTACTCATTGGACTTTGGGCCCCTTAGCGTACTTAGGGTGTAAAAAAGTGCCACACATGTGGTACCGCCGTACTCAGGAGAAGTAGTATAATGCGTTTTGGGGTGTATTTTTACACATACCCATGCTAAGTGGGAGAAATATCTCTGTAAATGACAATTGTTTGATTTTTTTTTACACACAATTGTCCATTTACATAGAAATTTCTCCCACCCAGCATGGGTATGTGTAAAAATACACCCCAAAACACATTATACTACTTTTCCTGAGTACGGCGGTACCACATGTGTGACACTTTTTTGCAGCCTAGGTGCGCTAAGGGGCCCAACGTCCTATTCACAGGTCATTTTGAGGCATTTGTTTTCTAGACTACTCCTCGCGGTTTAGGGCCCCTAAAATGCCAGGGCAGTATAGGAACCCCACAAGTGACCCCATTTTAGAAAGAAGACACCCCAAGGTATTCTGTTAGGTGTATGATGAGTTCATAGAAGATTTTATTTTTTTGTCAAAAGTTAGCGGAAAGTGACACTTTGTGGAAAAAAAACAATAAAAATCAATTTCCGCTAACTTTTGACAAAAAATAAAATCTTCTATGAACTCGTCATACACCTAACAGAATACCTTGGGGTGTCTTTTTTTCTAAAATGGGGACACTTGTGGGGTTCCTATACCGCCCTGGCATTTTACGGGCCCAAAACCGTGAGTAGTCTGGAAACCAAATGTCTCAAAATGACTGTTCAGGGGTATAAGCATCTGCAAATTTTGATGACAGGTGGTCTATGAGGGGGCGAATTTTGTGGAACCGGTCATAAGCAGGGTGGCCTTTTAGATGACAGGTTGTATTGGGCCTGATCTGATGGATAGGAGTGCTAGGGGGGTGACAGGAGGTGATTGATGGGTGTCTCAGGGGGTGGTTAGAGGGGAAAATAGATGCAATCAATGCACTGGGGAGGTGATCGGAAGGGGGTCTGAGGGTTTGGCCGAGTGATCAGGAGCCCACACGGGGCAAATTAGGGCCTGATCTGATGGGTAGGTGTGCTAGGGGGGTGACAGGAGGTGATTGATGGGTGTCTCAGGGGGTGGTTAGAGGGGAAAATAGATGCAATCAATGCACTGGGGAGGTGATCGGAAGGGGGTCTGAGGGGGATCTGAGGGTTTGGCCGAGTGATCAGGAGCCCACACGGGGCAAATTAGGGCCTGATCTGATGGGTAGGTGTGCTAGGGGGTGACAGGAGGTGATTGATGGGTGTCTTAAGGTGTGATTAGAGGGGGGAATAGATGCAAGCAATGCACTGGCAAGGTGATCAGGGCTGGGGTCTGAGGGCATTCTGAGGGTGTGGGCGGGTGATTGAGTGCCCTAGGGGCAGATAGGGGTCTAATCTGATAGGTAGCAGTGACAGGGGGTGATTGATGGGTAATTAGTGGGTGTTTAGGGTAGAGAACAGATGTAAACACTGCACTTGGGAGGTGATCGGACGTCGGATCTGCGAGCGATCTATTGGTGTGGGTGGGTGATCAGATTGCCCGCAAGGGGCAGGTTAGGGGCTGATTGATGGGTGGCAGTGACAGCGGGTGATTGATGGGTGGCAGTGACAGGGGGTGATTGATGGGTGGCAGTGACAGGGGGTGATTGATGGGTGATTGATAGGTGATTGACAGGTGATTGACAGGTAATCAGTGGGTTATTACAGGGGAGAACAGATGTAAATATTGCACTGGCGAATTGATAAGGGGGGGTCTGAGGGTAATCTGAGCGTGTAGGCGGGTGATTGGGTGCCCGTAAGGGGCAGATTAGGGTCTGATCTGATGGGTAACAGTGACAGGTGGTGATAGGGGGTGATTGATGGGTGATTGATGGGTAATTAGTGGGTGTTTAGAGGAGAGTAAACGCTGCGCTTGGGTGGTGATCTGATGTCGGATCTGCGGGCGATCTATTGGTGTGGGTGGGTAATCAGATTGCCCGCAAGGGGCAGGTTAGGGGCTGATTGTTGGGTGGCAGTGACAGGGGGTGACAGGGGGTGATTGATGGGTGATAGGTGATTGGCAGGTGATTGACAGGTGATCAGTGGGTTATTACAGGGAAGGATAGATGTAAATAATGCCCTGGCGAATTGATAAGGGGGGGGTCTGAGGGTAATCTGAGCGTGTAGGCGGGTGATTGGGTGCCCGCAAGGGGCAGATTAGGGTCTGATCTGATAGGTAACAGTGATAGGGGGTGATTGATGGGTGATTGATGGGTAATTAGTGGGTGTTTAGAGAAGATAACAGATGTAAACAATACATTTGGGAGGTAATCTGACGGCGGGTTTGCGGGCGATCTAATGGTGTGGGTGGGTGATCAGATTGCCCGCAAGGGGCAGGTTAGGGGCTGATTGATGGGTGGCAGTGACAGGGGGTGATTGATGGGTGATAGGTGATTGACAGGTGATCAGTGGGTTATTACAGGGAAGAACAGATGTAATGAATGCACTGGTGAATTGATAAGGGGGGGTCTGAGGGCAATCTGAGCGTGTGGGCGGGTGATTGGGTGCCCGCAAGGGGCAGATTAGGGTCTGATCTGATAGGTAAAAGTGACAGGTGGTGATAGGGGGTGATTGATGGGTGATTGATGGGTAATTAGTGTGTGTTTAGAGGAGAGAATAGATGTAAACAATGGATTTGGGAGGTGATCTGATGTCGGATCTGCGGGCGATCTATTGGTGTGGGGGGGTGATCAGATTGCCCGCAAGGGGCAGGTTAGGGGCTGATTGATGGGTGGCAGTGACAGGGGGTGATTGATGGGTGATTGACGGGTGATTGACAGGTGATTGACAGGTGATTGACAGGTGATCAGGGGGGATAGATGCATACAGTGCATGGGGGGGTCTAGGGGGGGGTACGGGGAGAATCTGGGGGGTGGGGGGGTGATCAGGAGGGAGCAGGGGGCAGGGGGGGGTATAAAAAAAAAATAGCGTTGACAGATAGTGACAGGGAGTGATTGATGGGAGATTAGGGGGGTGATTGGGTGCAAGCAGGGGTCTGGGGGGTGGGCAGGGGGGGGTCTGATGGGTGCTGTGGGCGATCTGGGGCGGGGGGGGGAGAAAATCAGTGTGCTTGGTGCAGACTAGGGTGGCTGCAGCCTGCCCTGGTGGTCCCTCGGACACTGGGACCACCAGGGCAGGAGGCAGCCTGTATAATACACTTTGTAAACATTACAAAGTGTATTATACACTTTGTATGCGGCGATCGTCGGGTTAACATCCCGCCGGCGCTTCCGTATGGCCGGCGGGATGTTGCGGCGAGTGAGCGGCGACAGGCGGAGGATCGCGTCACGGATGACGCGATCGCTCCGCCCATGCCCAAACAAGGACCGCCGCCATTTGTCAATACGGCGGTCCTTGCGGCGTCTGCTTCCCGGCCGCCATTTGTCTATACGGCGGTCGGGAAGTAGTTAAGCAGAACAGTTCCCTTAGACTGGCGTTCAGCTGATTTTTTTTCCACATTATTTACAAAGGGAAAAAGATCAGAACCAGGAAACGACAGACCTGTAAGCTAAAATCAGTTGTGTGTAAACAAGTATTCTATTTATTCCAAATGCCTGTACACACGCTCAACCAAAACACCCCATTGTCATCAGATTTAGGTCTGTTGGACAAAATCAGGCGTGGGTACACGGGGCAAACGAGTAGATGAGCGACTGATAACAGGTGGTTTGCCCGATATAGACAGTGGATCAACTCACATGATTATTGGGCTGCTATCATGCAGCTGCCCACATGCGTGCAAAGTCGTTTAAACAACCTACTTGTTTTGAATGCTGCCATGTCTCCGAGACTCCGAGATCACATTTGTGCTCTCTGTGAAGGAGGAGGCGCCTGGAGATGGCAGCCTCGGCAGCTTGCTCTGTCTTTCTATGTTTGTTTTATGTATTTTTGTTTTTCAACATTGCCTTGTGCAACCCAACCCGGATAACCTTATACTTATAATGTCCTTAACTTGTAATATTCACACTGTCTGTCCTTGTATTGTTTTTTGTTTGTGTTTGTTAAGCAACTGCCAAGACAAATTCCTTGTAGGTGCAAACTTACTTGGCGAAAATAAATTGATTCTGATTCTGATTCTGATTCTGATTCTGATGTCGTACAGTCCATCGTTTTACTTGCACTCACAGTATGTAAATGAGTTGGTCGTTCAGTTGGTTGGTGCATGGAAAATAGTGGTGCTCAAATACCCCTTTTCAAAATTCGAGTTAGGTCGAATTCGAATAGTAAATTATTCGAGATCAGTCGAATATTCGAGTCGAATAATTTTTACTATTCGATTCGACCTCGGAATTCGAGCTCACTATTCGAGTCGGTATTCGAGCTCATTATTCGAGCTGACTATTCGAAATGGCCTTAAATAGCTTCCAACACTTGTTTTGAGGGTGAATGATGCAAGAAACCTCTTTTTTTTTCCAAGTAACAACAGCAAGTGATTATGTGGGGATGTTCCTTTAAAAAAAAAAAGTTGAAAAGAGAAGTTGTGTCCAGAAATTTGTTCAGTACTGTATATACTTCTTCTTCTTCTTCTTTATCTTCTATATCTTCTTCTTCTTCTTCTATATCTTCTTCTTCTATATCATCTTCTTCTATATCTTCTTCTATATCTTCTTCTTTTATATTGTCTTCTTCTTCTTCATCTTCTTCATCATCATCTTCTTCTTCTTCATCTTCTTTTTCTTCATCTTCTTCATCTTCTTCTTCATCTTCTTCTTCATCTTCTTCATCTTCTTCATCTTCTTCATCTTCTTCTTCTTCTTCTTCTACTTCATCTTCAACTTCTTCATCTTCTTCATCTTCTTCATCATCTTCATCTTCTTCATCTTCTTCTTCTTCTTCATCATCTTCATCTTCTTCATCTTCTTCTTCTTCATCATCTTCATCTTCTTCATCTTCATCTTCTTCATCTTCTTCATCTTCTTCATCTTCTTCATCTTCTTCTTCATCTTCATCTTCTTCATCTTCTTCTTCATCTTCTTCTTCTTCTTCATCATCTTCTTCTTCTTCTTCATCATCTTCTTCTTCTTCATCTTCTTCTTCTTCATCATCTTCATCTTCTTCTTCATCTTCTTCTTCTTCATCATCTTCATCTTCTTCTTCTTCTTCATCATCTTCATCTTCATCTTCTTCATCTTCTTCTATATCGTCTTCTTCTTCACTTATTTCTCTTTTCAAAATTTTTTTTTTAAAGAAATGCAGCTATTTTTGAGCGTAACAAATAGCTGGTGGCGCACGCATGTTGGAAGCGCCATTGTATGTGCTCCCTGGCAGTGGAAACACACAGACAGCAGGAGGTAAATTCAGCAGCAGGAGGAGGAGGATGAGTGTGTGGCAGCAGGCAGTCAATGAGGCAGGCAGCGTGACATAATAGCCCTGGTACCTAGCGGTGATACCAGGGCTGTAAATAAACACAGCAGGCAGGAGGTCCCAGACAGCGGTCGTGCAGCCCACATTGTGTCCAATACACAACTGGGACAACACAGTTTTCAACCCGGGCACCTCAGAAAAATTAAACCTTTTTTTTTTTTTTATGGTTTTGTAGTTTTGGTTTTACAACCAATTACACAGATATAGCTATTTTTTGACGTAATAGCTGGTGGCAGAGTGGCAGCAGAAGGTAAATCTGTGTACCCTGGCGTTGGGAAACACAGACAGACAGACAGCAGCAGCAGGAGGAATGGAGGAGTAATGTGAGCAGCTATTGTTTGACGTAATAGCTGGTGGCAGAGTGGCAGCAGAAGGTAAATCTGTGTACCCTGGCGTTGGGAAACACAGACAGACAGCAGCATCAGCAGGAGGAATGGAGGAGTAGTGTGAGTGTGGCAGCAGGCAGGCAGCGTGACATAATAGCCCTGGTACCTAGCGGTGATACCAGGGCTGTAAATAAACACAGCAGGCAGGAGGTCCCAGACAGCGGTCGTGCAGCCCACATTGTGTCCAATACACAACTGGGACAACACAGTTTTCAACCCGGGCACCTCAGAAAAATTAAACCTTTTTTTTTTTTTTATGGTTTTTTGGTTTTGTTTGTAAAACAAATTACACAGATATATAGCTATTGTTTGACGTAATAGCTGGTGGCAGAGTGGCAGCAGAAGGTAAATCTGTGTACCCTGGCAGTGGGAAACACAGACAGACAGCAGAAGGGCAGTACACAGCAGCCCACTGTAGGTGTAAAATGTGTGGCTGCAGGCGACGTAATAGTCAAAGTGAACCAGGCTGGCTTAGTGAGCAGGAGCCAGGAGGTGGTAAAGGGTGGTAAGGCACATTAACGATGGTTCTTAGCCAGTTCATGTCCCCCTCTCGCCGACAACAGGGGCCAGGAACTTGCCTTCCACCCACGCCTGGTTCATCTTGAGAAACGTCAGTCTGTCCACAGACTTGTGAGACAGACGTGAGCATTTCTCGGTGACCACACCACCAGCTGCACTGAAGCAGCGCTCGGACAGCACGCTGGAAGGGGGGCAGGACAGCACTTCCAGGGCGTACTGCGCCAGCTCGCTCCAGATCTCCAGGCGCTTGACCCAATACTCCATGGGATCAACAGGGGCATCGCTGTCAAGCCCGCTGTAGGACCCCATGTAGTCAGCCACCATGCGGGTCAGGCGCTGGCTGTGACCGGTGGAGGATGCTGCTGCATGCACCTCCTCTCTAGTCACTGCTGCCGGAGCCTCTACAGTCCTGTAGAGCTCATGGCTGAGAGACAGCAGGTCTGTGGGGCGCTTGCTGCTGGATGCAGGCACCTGCTGCTGCCTCTGTGCTGGCTGCTGGACAGTGGGGGTGGAAGGCTGGGGGAAGGCTTCCTCCAAGCGCTCAACAAGGGCCTGCTGCAAGCTCCTTATTTGTTGCGCTGGGTCTCCTCCTGCAGGCGGCAGGAACTGGCTCAACTTCCCCTTGAGGCGTGGGTCCAACATCATGCTGATCCAGATGTCCTCCCTCTGCTTCATCTGGATCACCCTGGGGTCTCTGCGCAGGCACGTCAGCATGTGCGCTGCCATTGGGAAGAGGCGGGCCACGTCTGCTGGCACATCGACGGCAGTGCTGCTGTCCTCATCCTCCTCCTCTGCCTCGTCAGCCTCATCCTCTCTCCACCCCCGCACCAACTCAGCTGCACTGTGCTGATCCCCCTCATCAGCAGCAAGGTCAGGGACCTCCACCAAGTCCTCCTCCTCCTCCCCCTCAGAGGTGGACTGTGCAGCTGCTTGCCGCTCCTGCTGGTCCAAGGCTGCCGCTCCCTGTTCCAGCAAAGCATCAAGGGCCCTGTTCAGCAGACAAACCAGGGGCACCCACTCGCAGACCATAGCATGGTCCCTGCTCACCATGTTAGTGGCCTGCAGAAAGGGAGCCAGCACTAAGCACACCTGCTGCATGTGCCTCCAGTCATCATCGGGGACGATGGACGGGATGTTGCTGGTCTTGTCCCTTCTCTGAGCGGCAGAAACAGTGGCCAGGGCAAGGTACTGTTTGACAGCGCGCTTCTGTTCAACCAGACGCTCCAACATCGCCAGGGTGGAGTTCCAGCGAGTCGGAACGTCAAGGATCAGCCGATGGCGTGGCAGATCCAGCTCCTTTTGCACGTCTTCCAGGCTCGCGCAGGCTGCAGCCGAGCGCCGGAAGTGACGCACAACGTTCCTTGCCGTTTCCAGCAGTTCGCCCATCCCCTGGTAGGTGCGCAAGAACTTCTGCACCACCAGGTTCAGCACGTGGGCAAGACAGGGGATGTGGGTCAGGTTTCCCCTGTCTATTGCGGCAACCAGATTGGCCCCATTGTCGGCCACCACCTCTCCGACTCTGAGGCCTCTGGGGGTCAGCCAAATCCTCTCCTGCTCCTGGAGTTTGGCCAACACATGGGTTGCCGTCAGCTTGGTCTTCCCAAGGCTGACTAAGTGCAGCAGCGCTTGGCAGTGGCGGGCCTTCACGCTGCTGCTGAGGCGGGGGGTTTGGCCAGGTGTGCCGGAGGATGGCAGAGGATCGGAGGAACCTGCTGCAGTTCCCCTGACCCTGCGGGGTGGCACCACCCACTGTGTTGCTGCTGCTGCTGTGCCCGCTGCTGCTCTCCCATCCTCACCCCCTTCCACCAAGCTGACCCAGTGGACAGTGAAGGACAGGTAGCGGCCTGTCCCGAAGCGGCTGCTCCAGGAGTCCATGGTGACGTGGACCCTTTCACCAACCGCGTGCTCCAGCCCTCGCTCCACATTGGCCATCACAAAGCGGTGCAGTGCAGGAATGGCCTTGCGGGAGAAAAAGTGTCTGCTGGGGAGCTGCCAGTCTGGGGCTGCGCAAGCAAGCAGCGCACGAATGTCGCTCCCCTCCTGCACGAGCGTGTACGGCAGGAGTTGGGAGCACATGGCCCGTGCCAGCAAGCCGTTCAGCTGCCGCACGCGACGGCTGCTGGGAGGCAGAGCCCTAACCACCCCCTGGAAGGACTCGCTCAAAAGGCTCTGGCGTGGCCTTTTGCTGGCACGGGAATCAGCAGACACAGCGGAGGAGGCCACTGAGGACTGGCTGCCAGAACAGGCCTCAGTGTCGGCGGCAGGAGTTGCAGAGGGGGGAGGAGCAGTGCGTTTCCGCACTCCTGCTGGTGCTGCTGGAGGAGCAGGAGGGCGGGTGGCTGCTGTTGCTGCTGCTGCTGAAGGCTGTGCAGTGATGGGTGTGGTGCCACTGCCAGCACCAGATGCCTTCAGCCTCTGGAACTCCTGATGCTGGTGGAAATGTTTCGCAGCAAGGTGGTTGATGAGCGAGCTGGTGCAGAACTTTAAGGGGTCTGCACCTCTGCTCAACTTCCGCTGACAGTGGTTGCAAGTGGCGTACTTGCTGTACACTGTGGGCATGGTGAAAAAGCGCCAGATTGGTGACAGAAACATCCCCCTACGGCATGGAAGCGCTGCTGCCTGTCTCCCTGTGGTGGTTTGGGGGGGGGGCTTGGGGGGCTTGGGTGCGGCTGGTGGTGGTACTGGCAGATGCTGCTGCTGCTGCTGCTGAGCCTGAGACACCAGCAGGCTGTGGGACCTGCCTACTGCTGCTGCCAATGCTTGCAATGATGCGCCTCCTTGCAAGGCCCACAAGAGCATCCTCCTCCTCCTCCTCAGAGCTGCTGAGGATGACATCCCCTGGAGGTGGTGGCACCCAGTCTCTGTCTGTCACCGGGTCATCAACATCCTCCCCCTCCTGAAACATGTCCTGCTGGGATGAGGACCCCCCAAACTCCTCTCCTGATGCATGGATGGGCTGCTTGACTGTCGCCACAGTCTTGCTGTCCAATCCCTCATCCCCCAAAGTGCCCATCAGCATCTCCTCCTCAAGATCGCCAACAACAGCAGACAATTTACTCATGATGCCTGGGGTCAAAAGACTGCTGAATGACAGGTCGGCGAGTGACGGTGAACTGGCCTCCTCCCCAGACCCTGCTGGGCGGCTGCTGCGAACAGGGGTGGTGGTGGTGGTGGTGAGGGTGGAGGCCTCAGATGCAGAGCTGATGGCGGGCTGCTCATCCTCCGTCATGAGTTGCACCACAGTGTCTGCATGCTTTTCCTCAATGGGACGTTTCCGACCCGGCTGGAGGAAAATCGGAGCAGGTGCTACACGCTGCTGCTGCTGTGTCTCTGCAGCGTGAGTTGCAGATGCTCCTGCTGGGCGGCGCCCAAGGCGTCCACAGCCAGTGGCTATGGGAGGAATGTTAGCCACTGACGCTGCTGCTGCTGCTGCTGCTGCGGAACTGTGCATGGTGGCGCGCCCGCGCCCGCGGCTTGCCACAATGCTGCTCCCTCTCCTCCTGATTCCCTTGCTGCCCTTCCCCTTGCCCAAACCGCGCTGGCTGCCACTTCCAGACATCTTCGATGTTTTGGGCGTATAGACAAAAGTTTTTTAAAAGGGCGGGTGAAAAGTGGGGTACTTTAATGGAGTGGGTTGGTGGGTGAGGTGACTGAGTGAGTGTCCCTAGTACAGTAAGTAAGTAGTAACAGTCAGGAAGTACAACTAGCAGTTACAACTTACAATAATCAGTAGTAATCACAAGTAAATTTAGTGTGTGTACACTACAGACAGTGAGTGCACGCACGCGCAAACACGCGCAGGAGCTAGCCTATGAACAGTGACTGAGTGAGTGTCCCTAGTACAGTAAGTAAGTAAGCAGTAACAGTCAGTAAGTACAACTAACTAATTACAATAATCAATCAGTTATCAGAAGGAAATAGAGTGTGTGTAGTGTGTACACAGACAGTGAGTGCACACACGCAGGAGCTAGTAGCCTATGAACAGTGACTGAGTGTCCTAGACTCCTAGTACAGTAAGTAGTAACAGTAAGTACAACTAACTAATTACAATAATCAATCAGTTATCAGAAGGAAATAGAGTGTGTGTAGTGTGTACACAGACAGTGAGTGCACACACGCAGGAGCTAGTAGCCTATGAACAGTGACTGAGTGTCCTAGACTCCTAGTACAGTAAGTAGTAACAGTAAGTACAACTAACTAATTACAATAATCAATCAGTTATCAGAAGGAAATAGAGTGTGTGTAGTGTGTACACAGACAGTGAGTGCACACACGCAGGAGCTAGTAGCCTATGAACAGTGACTGAGTGTCCTAGACTCCTAGTACAGTAAGTAGTAACAGTAAGTACAACTAACTAATTACAATAATCAATCAGTTATCAGAAGGAAATAGAGTGTGTGTAGTGTGTACACAGACAGTGAGTGCACACACGCAGGAGCTAGTAGCCTATGAACAGTGACTGAGTGTCCTAGACTCCTAGTACAGTAAGTAGTAACAGTAAGTACAACTAACTAATTACAATAATCAATCAGTTATCAGAAGGAAATAGAGTGTGTGTAGTGTGTACACAGACAGTGAGTGCACACACGCAGGAGCTAGTAGCCTATGAACAGTGACTGAGTGTCCTAGACTCCTAGTACAGTAAGTAGTAACAGTAAGTATAACTAACTAATTACAATAATCAATCAGTTATCAGAAGGAAATAGAGTGTGTGTAGTGTGTACACAGACAGTGAGTGCACACACGCAGGAGCTAGTAGCCTATGAACAGTGACTGAGTGTCCTAGACTCCTAGTACAGTAAGTAGTAACAGTAAGTACAACTAACTAATTACAACAATCAATCAGTTATCAGAAGGAAATAGAGTGTGTGTAGTGTGTACACAGACAGTGAGTGCACACACGCAGGAGCTAGTAGCCTATGAACAGTGACTGAGTGTCCGAGACTCCTAGTACAGTAAGTAGTAACAGTGAGTACAACTAACTAATTACAATAATCAATCAGTTATCAGAAGGAAATAGAGTGTGTGTAGTGTGTACACAGACAGTGAGTGCACACACGCAGGAGCTAGTAGCCTATGAACAGTGACTGAGTGTCCTAGACTCCTAGTACAGTAAGTAGTAACAGTAAGTACAACTAACTAATTACAATAATCAATCAGTTATCAGAAGGAAATAGAGTGTGTGTAGTGTGTACACAGACAGTGAGTGCACACACGCAGGAGCTAGTAGCCTATGAACAGTGACTGAGTGTCCGAGACTCCTAGTACAGTAAGTAGTAACAGTGAGTACAACTAACTAATTACAATATTCAATTACAATAATCAATCAGTTATCAGAACTTGGAAATAGAGTGTGTGTAGTGTGTACACAGACAGTGAGTGCACACACGCAGGAGCAGCTAGTAGCCTATGAACAGTGACAGTGAGTGTCCTAGTACAGTTACAGTATATAACTACAATACTAATACAATCAGTAGTAAAGGACAGCAGAAATACTGGTATAGAATAGAGAGAAATAAACAGAGGACAGGAGGACAGCTGCCCACACAGGCAGGCCCTGAGGCCTAAAGCTGTAAGCCTGCAGCAGCTGGCCTGTCTCTATGTAACACAAAAGCTACTAACTAAAATACAATGTCTAACTAACTAACAACAATATAGGTGTGTATAGGAGGTGTATGTGAGCAAAAACGCTAGGTAAATGACCACAATAAAGCTCTTGCTAAGCCAAAGCACAAAGGAGCAACTCTCTCTCTATGCAAGTCTCAGGCAAGGACGGAGAAACGTAACATGGCGGCTGCTATTTATAGGGTAGGGGCTGGCCAGGGTCCCCCTCTGTGATTGGCTGCCGTCAGAGGGCCTGGGAGCCCTCTGATTGGCTCTAAGGACATCAATCTGGGCTATGACGCTATTCGAGCTCGGTACCGAGCTCGAATAGCGCCGTTTGCTCGAATAGCTCGAATAGTGAATGGGCTATTCGAGTGTACGCGAATAGCCCATTCGAATAGCTGCAGCTATTCGGAGCTCGAATACCGAGCTCGAATAGCTGAAAAAGAGCTCGAATATTCGAGCTACTCGAATATTCGAGCTCTGCTGAGCACCACTGATGGAAAATACAAGTCACATAAACGGTTTGTCGTGGTGTTGTTGGTGCACTTTGTTAGACATGTGTACAAGCCTTAAGGGATGCTATACAAGACTTTGTAGCACAGAATAATCTTATTTCAATTCATCAACATAAGTTTACTAAAGATGGTCTAGTCCACAGGTGTCGAACTCCAGGCCTGGAGGGCCAGATCCATGCCAGTGTATAGGATGGGATGAGAAAGATAGGAATGTGTTCTACCTAAAGGACCACACCTTCCCTGATTTAGACCCATCTATTAATTTGAACTGCGTCAAAAAGGTGCGAGGACCTCAGCATTCGAAGGACCGGTTTGACACCCCTGATCTAGTCTCACCAACGTGCTCATCTTTTATGAAGTGGTGAATGCAAATGTAGATCTTGGGAAAGCTATAGATGTTGTGGCATGACAGTACTGCGCATGACCGGTCCAGTTAGAAAACCGCACATGCGCAGTACTGTCATGCCAGCTGCCGCGATGATGCGTAGCGTGATGACGAGGAGCGTCACTGATCAGGAAGTCATGGCCCGACACTATGTGGGAGTATCGCCAGTAACGGAGCCGCCAGAGGGACTCAGAACGGAGCCAGGAGGATGCCGGGGAACCTTGCAGCCTACGGTGGGCTGGAGGGAGCCCCAGGTGAGTACCAATTTTAAATTTACCCCACTGCTCAGGGTCCCTTTAACTTGTATAAATACATTGGAAGGAAATACAAAAGTTCAGCAGATGAGCTTTTTGTCCCTAGACTTGTACATAGAGACATGATCTCCATATGGGGGTAAAAAAGGTTTCTGTCTATTTAGGAAAGGATTCTTTAGAGTGGTTACAATGTGGAATATCTTACCACAGGAAGTAGTTATGACAAATTCTTTAACTCCATTTAAAGAAGGCTTGGATGCTTTTATTGCACTGAAGGACATCTACGCTATAATTACTAGGTAATCTCCAGGAAGAGTTGATCCAGGAATTTTATTGACTTTATGGAGTCGGGAAGGAATTATTTATCTTTAACCACTTTACCCCCGCGCGTACGTATTTCTACGCCCCTTTTTCCATCCTTTAAAAACCAGGGACGGAGAAACACGTACTTTCCGCGTTCCCGACGCTGCCCGCGCTCCCGCTCGTAAACACGCCGCCCGCCGCTAGTAAAACCGCCGCCGCCCGCTCGCCCAGAGATCAATGAACGGGAAAATCCATTCCCGTTCGTTGATCTAAGGGCAGCGCGATCATTGTGAGAAAAAACTCACGTGTCCAGCCTCCTTATTCTTCCTCCAAGCTTCCGGAAGGAAGCTTGGAGGTCGCATTAAAACAAAAAGTTACTGTGGCCATCTTGTGGCCAAATAGTAAACTACACCCTACACATTTTTCACACACAAATAAATGACTTTTACACATAAAATTAACTCATTACCTCCCACACTCCCCATTTTTTTTTTTTTTGTAATTAAAAAAAAATTAAAAAATGTACAATTAAAAAAAATACATAAATAGTTACCTTAGGGACTGAACTTTTTAATTATTTATGTCAAGAGGGTATAACACTGTTACTTTATAAACTATGGGCTTGTAATTAGGGATGGACGCAAAACTGAAAAAAATGCACCTTTATTTCCAAATAAAATATTGGCGCCAAACATTGTGATAGGGACATAATTTAAATGGTTTTATAACCGGGACAAAAGGGCAAATACGTTTCATGGGTTTTAATTACAGTAGCATGCATTATTTAAAAACTATAATGGCCGAAAACTGAAAAATAATTATTTTTTTCCCCACATTTTTCCTATTTTCCCATTAAAACACATTTAGAAAAAAATAATTCTTGGCATAATGTCCCACCTAAAGAAAGCCTAATTGGTGGCGAAAAAAACAAGATATAGTTCATTTCATTGCGATAAGTAATAATAAAGTTATAGACGAATGAATGGAAGGAGCGCTGAAAGGTGAAAATTGCTCTGGTGCTCAGGGGGTAAAACCCCTCAGTGGTGAAGTGGTTAAAGAATAAATGGCCAAGCCTTTGTGAGGGCTTTTTTTGCCTTCGACTTTTTGTCTTCGACTTGATCAACTGGGATTTGTGTGGGTGCAGGACATAAATGTACCTAATTTTTATTATTACTTTTTTTAATTTATTTTTTGTGGTATATTTCTATGGTATCGCCCAGAAGCAGATTTACTGCTGTACAGGAGAGAGGAGCCTAAAAAGATTTTATATAATTTATTTAAGAAAGTAAAACAAGAGAATAAAATGACAAAAATCATGAATAAACAATAAAGGCAACGGTAAACAAAAGGGAATACCATGGAAGAATTTTACTTAAGTTTCCGTCTGCTCCGCTCTGTAGGGTTACCATGGATGCAGGTGTCCTTTCAGTTTATTTAATTTTTATAAATTTAAAATTTTTGCTTTATCCTTCCTGAGACTCTGGCCCATATGCAATTCATTTTTTCACCTTAGTTTTCTTCTAGGTGATATTTTCATAACTAATAAATCAAATGCCTTTTACACTACCGGCAAGCAAGAAAACACTCAAAATAATGTTTGTCAGTTCTTTTTCACCTGGTTTTGATACTTTTTCCATTGTAGATTGCTAAAACGTTATTTTTAATCAAAGATGAAAAATTATCTCATATGAGAAACCTCAGGAGAAAAAGTGAATTGCATATGGGCCTCTGTGTGTCCAGCTTCACTTGCTTGAGATATTAAAGTGGTAAGCACTCTTGCAAAAGCAAATGGCCCTTTCAAAAAACTGTTTGGGAGGGGTTTCTAGCTCAAAAAGAGGAGTAAATCAGCATGTATTGATCCATTTTGGCATTGAGATACAGTTTCTAAGTAAGTGTATAATTTCTAATGAACTACATAAATTAATATGTTTGATGGACTATTCTCCCCTTGTGTTCTTGTACATAAAAAAATGAAACACAAAAATCTGTTTTTGGTTTGCTGAGAAGCGTATAATTATCCTTGCTCTGTTTGCCACAATTATTTAAACACTAATCTAACCAATACATTTTTCTGGGATTCCTCAGAATACCCAAGCAGCTTGGGGTGACCCACAACTACTAGGAGCGTATAGGGGACTAAAAGAGACCGAAAAGCCCTCCAACTAAAGGCAATGCTCAGTGTGGATTGTTTTCTTGAAATAGAAGGTATTGTGGTCTCCCACAATGCATCACTACTGAATATGCAAATGATCTCTGTCATAGACCGCACGGGCCGGTCCTTGATCGGGTCAATCATTCAGAGTCAGAGTCAGCTGTCACTTTGCGCATAGATACCCATATGTGGATTCACAGTCTATGAACAGACTAGCCGAGAGGAGTGCCCTGACTCCGAAGGATTCACCACACACACACGTACAATTCAAAAGCTTGCCACCACCTGTGAGTCAGTCATGGTGTGGCTAGCCCTATTTTAGGGGGCCCGTGCCCCCAACATGTCCTAGGGTGCCCCCAATCTATTTACAGGGGTGCCCCGCTAGGACCTGGAGGGGTCGCAGCATGAGGGGAGAGCTTGGTGGCACGTCGGCGGGGAGAGGGGACAGTCCCCCCCCTCACCTCGGGCTCTCCCCTCTGCGCTCCCCTCCAGCATTGAATAGTCCATATGCAGGCGGCGGACAGTGGCAGATCCATACCTTCCGTGCGTTCCAGCGCAGACGTTTCACCCTCTAGTGTCTGATGCTACTTCCTGTTTATACAGGAAGTTGCGTCAGAAGCTAGAGAGGAACATCTGTGGAGCGCAAGGAAGGTATGTATCTGCCGCTGCCCGCCGCCTGCATATGGACTATTCAATGCTGGAGGGGAGCGCAGAGGGGAGAGCCAGAGGTGAGGGAGGGGTAGACCGTCCCCCTCCCCGCCGACGTGCTACCAAGCTCTGCCCTCATGCTGTGACCCCTCCAGCCCCCAAAAACGACCCTAAGCGGACTCGGGGGGGGGGGGGGGGGGAGCTGACTGTCACTCACTACCTAACCTGGGGTCGCCTGTCACTACCTAACCTGGGGGTCCCTGTCACTCACTACCTAACCTAGGGGTCCCTGTCACTCACTACCTAAACTGGGGGGCTCCTGTCACTACATACACTGTGGGCTCCCTGTCACTACCTGAACTGGGGGGCACCTGTCACTACTTACACTGGGAGGTGCCTGTATCTAAATGAGCTGGGGGGCTCCTGCCACTGCCTGAACTGGGGGGCTCCTATCACTATCTAAACTGGGGGACTCCTGGCAATACCTTAACTAGGGGGCACTTGTCACTACCTAAACTATCCAGGCCAGCCAGCCCAGCATCACCACCAGCCAACCAGCCCAGAATCACTGTCAAAAAGGCCACAGCATCACCACCAGTCAGGCCAGCATTTACTTCAACCAGCCAAGCACAGCCCAGCATTACCGCCAGCCAGGTCACAGCATCACCGCCAGCCAACCCAGCCACAGCATCGGCCACAGCATCACCGCCAGCCAGGCCACAGCATCACTGCCAGGCCTTTCAGCCCACACATCATCCCCAATCCAGCCAAAAACAGTATTGCCAGGCACAGCAGCCAGTAGAGGAGAATTCAGAAGCCAGGTGAGAGGTGTCTACCATATTAAGGGGGCATTCTGCCTATTTATGTGAAATTCTGTCTATTTATGTGCCTTGTGACTGCTGAATTTGTCTTGTTGGGGGCCTCATGATTGCTGAATTTGTCTTTTGGGGGGCCTCATGATTTGTTGGGAGGCCTCAATATTGCTGAATTTGTCTTGTTGGGGGCCTCATGATTGCTGAATTTGTCTTGTTGGGGGCCTCATGATTGCTGAATTTGTCTTTTTGGGGCCCTCATGATTGCTGAATTTGTCTTGATAGAGGCCTCATAATTGCTGAATTTGTCTTGTTGGGGGTCACATGATTGCTAACTGCGATACTATGGGAAAAGCTGAATCCTTATCATATGAGACAATAGCATTAAACCTACTTTTTTAGCTTTTTAAAACCGAAAATAAAACTGGGAGGTGCTAAAAAATGAATACATTTTTCAGGAGTAGGATGGATGAAATTGTTTATCTTCACAGTTTATTTTCAACTTGGATTTTCCATAATATTCATGTATGAGTTAAAATGTTTGTACAGTATTTAATTTAAATTGCTGTTGCCACTTTGCGATAGATAAGTGACTTTGTGGTTGCAGTTTGGGCACTCGGCCTCCAAAAGGTTCGCCACCACTGTCATAATCTAATGTCCCACCATTGCTAGGTTCATGTAAATTTGTCTCCACCCGTGACCATACCCACATTCTGGTCCATGGCCACACTAATTTTTCTGCAATGTAACCCTCATTTTTCGGAGTGCTAGCTGCAGTGTGCTGATCTCTGCTGCCTACAGTATGTGCAGTATAAGCTGTTCTCTAGTGCCTGCACTGTGTGCTGATTTACCTCCAGTGTGTACAGTATAAGGTGTATAAGGTGTTACTCTGTGCCTTTACTGATTTTAAACCAGCTGTATTGTATGTTACTTTTAGTATGTACAGTATTAGCTGTAAAGCCTAGTACACATACATTTTGATTAGCCAATTTTAGCTCTGTTCATCAAATGCATTGTCTGTTGGCCCACTTACTGCATGGGGGTGGTAAAATTGGTCAGTGATTGACCAATCAAAATTGTATCTGCGTATACATCTTTGTTCTATGCCTATACTGATTGTAAATTATCTAAATAAAGGACAGGGGGCTCCATCCAATATTTTGACGGGCAGGCCCGTTATCTGTAGCTTACAGTGCTGCTAAGTTATGTACATTTGGCCCCACCCATGGCCACGCCCATTTTCACCACGTGCGCCGCATACGCCCCTCACCTAGTGCCCACCGGTGCCCCCAATCTCCAAGGACCCTAGGAACGCCCCTGGAGTCAGCACAGGACTGTAAATATATTAGCACACTGCAACCACTGTAAGTTGACCCTTGGCTTGTATGCAGGCGCCAGACCTGTTTATCTGTGCCTGATTCAAGCATACGAGTTATAAATACAATATACTCTAGAATACAAGGTAACGTTTTCGGAGGAGTAAGTACGATTGTGAGTGTTCAGGAACAGGTCATAACCGTAAAACGATTTTTAAATGTTTTAATAACAAAAATGCATTACACACATTTACATACACTAATTAACATAAACACACACAGCTTAAAATAAAAGGGAATAATTGTGAAAGGTTTACTTAGCCGAAATGCAGTCTGTGTGGGGATATTTCCTTCTGGGAAAATAAATGGTGGTTTCAGAATCATAGGCCTTTAGGTATATTTTGTAATCCAAGCAGATGTTACAATTCCAAGATGGCTGCTGGGGGGTCCTCTGCCCAGCAGCAGGTCGAGCTGTAATCCAGATGATGTTAAAATGGAGGACTGAAGTCCGCCTGCTGGCAATCTGCTTTTGATGAAGCTGGTTTGGGGGTGTGGCAACACCTTCCCCCTCTGAATTACCCACCAATGACAGTTCACCTCCTCCTAGGAGAATTTTGATCTTAAATTGTAAAATACTTTAACTCAAACTATACATATCATATTTGGGTGGATAGCAGATTCATAATTATCAGAAAATACCGATTAATATGACATCTCGCATGAGTGCGTTAGGCTATAGCAAGCCTGTAGCTTATAAAATTTACAGAGCCACATCAACCCAACATGCAGATAGCCTGTTTCGGACTGCTCGTCCTCCTCAGTGCATGGCAGGGATTGTGTAACATTCTTACCTTCCAGCGGCTGGTCCCGCGGCATCTCCGGTGTGGTTTGGGGCGAGCGGCGGGACTTCTCAGCACGCCGTGATGTAGAGGGTCAACTTTGACCCTCTACATCACAGTCAGCAGGCCCAGTGTAGCCAATTAGGCTACACTAGCCCCTGGAGCCACTCCCCCCCTAATAAAAGGCAGGCAGCGGCGGCCATTACGCTCACTCGTGTGCCTGCATTAGTGAGAGTAGGGCGAGCTGCTGCAGACTGTCTCTCATAGGGAAAGATTAGTTAGGCTTAGCTTGTTCCTGGCTGCATACCTGTTCTGTTCAGTGAGCCCACCATACCTGTTCTGTTCAGTGAGCCCACTGGATACCTGCATACCTGTTCAGTGAACCTGCCACTGCATACCTGTTCTGTGAACCCACCACTGCATACCTGTTGTGTTCAGTGAACCCGCCACTGTATACCTGTTCAGTGAACCTGCCACTGCATACCTGTTCTGTGAACCCGCCACTGTATACCTGTTCTTTTCAGTGAACCCGCCACTGCATACCTGTTCTGTTCAGTGAACCCGCCACTGTATACCTGTTCATTTAACCCGTCACTGCATACCTGTTGTGTTCAGTGAACCCGCCACTGTATACCTGTTCTGTTCAGTGAACCTGCCACTGCATACCTGTTCTGTGAACCCACCACTGCATACCTGTTCTGTTCAGTGAACCCGCCACTGCATACCTGTTCTGTTCAGTGAACCTGCCACTGTATACCTGTTCTGTTCAGTGAACCCACCACTGCATACCTGTTCAGTGAACCTGCCACTGCATACCTGTACTGTTCAGTGAACCCGCAGCTGCAACAACAAAAGAAAAGGCATGTACATGCGCCCATTCCCCTTCGTGATCATTACCTTGCCGTGGTGAAGGGGCTTGCGTATCACAATGAAGCAATGACCGGCGCCTAGATGAGTGTCTCGGGGGGCACACCCACGATAATAAGGTCGTTGCCTCATTGTGGTCAGACCAAATTTGATCAGCTGGACAGTCACTGTTCTGTCATTCAGCTACATCAGCCAGGCGACCATATGGGCTGTAAAGCCACCAAAACCTGCACTCTCGCCATGGTGCGCACCAGTCCAGCACGGCCGTCACTACACAAACATCTGTTTGCGGTGCGTTACACGGTGAGTTTGGTGTGTCAGTGTGAAGCAGTACCTTAATTACACTACCTGATTGATGTATACACATGCAAGATGTTTTAAAGCACTTTAGGCCTGTCATTTAGCATTCAATGTGATTTCTGCCCTTAAAACGCTGCTTTGCATCAAATCCAGATTTTTCCCGGGACTTTTGGCATGTATCCCACTCCTCCACCTGGGAGTCCAGGTGTTAGACCCCTTGAAACATCTTTTCCATCACTTTTGTGGCCAGCATAATTTTTTTTTCTTCAAAGTTCGCATCCCCATTGAAGTCTATTGCGGTTCGCAAACTTTTACGCGAACCGAACCTTACGCGGAAGTTCGCGAACCCGGTTCGCGAACCTAAAATCGGAGGTTCGGCCCCACTCTAGATACAAGGTCTTCTCCCACTACCATATCTGGATTCAAGTTGGCTGAATAGAGTACTGGTTAAAGAGACACTGAAGCGAGACTAAATCTCGCTTCAGCTCTCATATATAGCAGGGGCACGTGTGCCCCTGCTAAAACGCCGCTATCCCGCGGCTTAACGGGGGTCCCTTCACCCCCAACCCACCCCCCGCAAACCTTGGTCGTCATTTTGGTCGCAGAATTTTCCTTCCTGGAGGCAGGGCTAACGGCTGCAGCCCTGCCTCCCAGCGCGTCTATCAGACGCGCATTGCCGCCTCTCCCCCGCCCCTCTCAGTGAAGGAACACTGAGAGGGGCGGGGGAGAGGCGGAGATACGCGTCTGACAGACGCGCGTGGGGCAGGGCTGCGGCGGTTAGCCCTGCCCCAATGCGGAAGCGCTCCCCCGCATTACGGAGGGGATTTGGGGGGACAGGGACCCCCGTTAAGCCGCGGGATAGCGGCGTTTTAGCAGGGGCACACATGCCCCTGCTAGCTATGAGGTCTGAGGCGAGATCTATTCTCGCTTCAGACTCTCTTTAAGGGCACTGCCTTTGACATGGGAGACCAGGGTTCGAATCCTGGCTAGGGTCAGTACCTATTCAGTAAGGAGTTCAAGGTAAGACTTCCTAACACTGCAGGGTGGCCTCCTGAGCGCGTCCCAGTGGCTGCAGCTCTTGAGTGCTTTGAGTTCGATAGGAGAAAAGCGCTATATAAATGTTCGGATTAATGTCTGGATCTGCATAGTCAGTGCGAACCACTTATTCAAACTATTTATATTGTTTTATCACTGGTCTTGTGTGTAGTGGTTGTGGTTGCATGTTTTTCAGAGTTTAAGTTAAAAAAAAGACTCTATACTCTGGTTTTGAGTATGTTAAAGTGGATGATCCAGGTATAATCAATTATCTTCTGCTATTCCAGCTACTATTCCCCAGTAAATATGTGAAGCAATATACTTAATAAGGCATCTGGGTTAAAAGTTTAAAAATTGATGAATTAATGTGCGAGTTATTGCAGTCACAAGCAGCGTGCAGAGCAAGCACTTTAGTAAGTACAGAACGACGTGTGCGTGCAAAAAGGGTGTTAGGAAAAGGTCGCGTGGTCTAAACAATAAGCAGTTATAGTGTTTACAAAAATATTGTGTTGTATTTCGTTTGCAATAATGTTTTACAAAAAATAAAAAACCTTTCATAATGTCTATGAAATCGCAAATTGTGAATATGATAATCTTCCCTGTTTTGAAAGTGAAACTTATAATTACGTTTGTTAAAAAACGATAATATATGTTTAATCGTTATAATTGTATAATATTGTCTATAACCTTCATTTATCATTTGTTCATGTAATAAAATCTGAAAATATTGTTTACAACAATTAAAAAATATATATAAGTGCGTTTGTAATAACTGTAGTAAAACATTAGTAAATATTACTAACCTTTTACTACAACTAAACCGAACCTTACTCTCACACAGATCCCTCCCTCTACCTATCCCTAACCCTTAGACCCCCCTGGTGGTGCCTAACTCTAAATCTCCCCTGGTGGTGCCTAACCCAGACACCCCCCTAGTGGTGCCTAACTCTAATTCTCCCCTGGTGGTGCCTAACCCTAAGATCCCCCTGGTGGTGCCTAACCCTAATTCTCCCCTGGTGGTGCCTAACCCAAATTCCCCCTGGTGGTGCCTAACCCTAATTCTCCCCTGGTGGTGCCTAACCCAAATTCCCCCTGGTGGTGCCTAACCCTAAATCTCACCTGGTGGTGCCTAACCCTACGACCCCCCTTGTGGTGCCTAATTCTAAATCCCCCCTTGTGGTGCCTAACCCTAAGACCCTCCTGGTGGTGCCTAACCCTAAATACTCCCTGGTGGTGCCTAACCCTAAGACCCCCCTTAGTGATCGCTTTATTGTGTGGATAATAATGTTTTACAAATAGTGACTGACTGACTGTAAAAAAATATATTACAGTTTACTTACTGATTGCTTTATTATGTGTAAAATAATGTTTTACAAACAGTACGTGATAACATTTTAAACAACGGTTTAGTTAAATACGATACATATGTTTAGTATATCTGTAAACGTAATTAGTCACAGGCGCATTTTGTAAACTTAAATCATCACAAGCTCATTTTTAAAACAACAATATTCTCCGGGCGTTGTTTGAAAACGTTAATCTCCGGGCGTCCTTTTTTCCTGTTCTGCACCCGTCAAACGATATTTAATATGGGAGTGAATGGTAGCGCCCTTTTTGTCCACTTGCCTGATGTGCCCAAATCTCCTGCTTCCCAGAATAACCTGGATTTACTGCATTAACTTTTCTTATGGCACAAGACTGAAATGACACAACTACCAATTCTTAGACATTTGAAAATTCTCACTATGGTCTGATCTGATTCCAGCAAGAGGTCTACAATGTTTGTACACTGTGTAAACAAAAATAAGTTTGCTGGATCAGTTAAACATTGACACTGCAGGTGGAAGGAACTCTATGGTTGGCAGCTGCTTTAACTGCAAAAAAGTTTCTTGTATTTGGTTTCACTGTACTTTCTTGACCTACAAAAATTATCTTCCCCTCTTTTCTGCAAAATTTACCTCAGCCAACTGTATAGAGCAGAACATCCTACTGAGGGCCATTTCACACTTTTTCAGGAGCGTGTTGTACGTTTTGAAGCGGACAAAAAACTGAGCCACAGATCTTGCAGTCACAAGCAGCGTGCAGAGCAAGCACTTTAGTAAGTACAGAACGACGTGTGCGTGCAAAAAGGGTGTTAGGAAAAGGTCGCGTGGTCTAAACAATAAGCAGTTATAGTGTTTACAAAAATATTGTGTTGTATTTCGTTTGCAATAATGTTTTACAAAAAATAAAAAACCTTTCATAATGTCTATGAAATCGCAAATTGTGAATATGATAATCTTCCCTGTTTTGAAAGTGAAACTTATAATTACGT
This sequence comes from Hyperolius riggenbachi, assembly GCF_040937935.1. Taxonomy (NCBI): domain Eukaryota; kingdom Metazoa; phylum Chordata; class Amphibia; order Anura; family Hyperoliidae; genus Hyperolius; species Hyperolius riggenbachi. Next base: position 16,369,879 of record NC_090657.1, on the reverse strand, counting down.
TTGTTAAAAAACGATAATATATGTTTAATCGTTATAATTGTATAATATTGTCTATAACCTTCATTTATCATTTGTTCATGTAATAAAATCTGAAAATATTGTTTACAACAATTAAAAAATATATATAAGTGCGTTTGTAATAACTGTAGTAAAACATTAGTAAATATTACTAACCTTTTACTACAACTAAACCGAACCTTACTCTCACACAGATCCCTCCCTCTACCTATCCCTAACCCTTAGACCCCCCTGGTGGTGCCTAACTCTAAATCTCCCCTGGTGGTGCCTAACCCAGACACCCCCCTAGTGGTGCCTAACTCTAATTCTCCCCTGGTGGTGCCTAACCCTAAGATCCCCCTGGTGGTGCCTAACCCTAATTCTCCCCTGGTGGTGCCTAACCCAAATTCCCCCTGGTGGTGCCTAACCCTAATTCTCCCCTGGTGGTGCCTAACCCAAATTCCCCCTGGTGGTGCCTAACCCTAAATCTCACCTGGTGGTGCCTAACCCTACGACCCCCCTTGTGGTGCCTAATTCTAAATCCCCCCTTGTGGTGCCTAACCCTAAGACCCTCCTGGTGGTGCCTAACCCTAAATACTCCCTGGTGGTGCCTAACCCTAAGACCCCCCTTAGTGATCGCTTTATTGTGTGGATAATAATGTTTTACAAATAGTGACTGACTGACTGTAAAAAAATATATTACAGTTTACTTACTGATCGCTTTATTATGTGTAAAATAATGTTTTACAAACAGTACGTGATAACATTTTAAACAACGGTTTAGTTAAATACGATACATATGTTTAGTATATCTGTAAACGTAATTAGTCACAGGCGCATTTTGTAAACTTAAATCATCACAAGCTCATTTTTAAAACAACAATATTCTCCGGGCGTTGTTTGAAAACGTTAATCTCCGGGCGTCCTTTTTTCCTGTTCTGCACCCGTCAAACGATATTTAATATGGGAGTGAATGGTAGCGCCCTTTTTGTCCACTTGCCTGATGTGCCCAAATCTCCTGCTTCCCAGAATAACCTGGATTTACTGCATTAACTTTTCTTATGGCACAAGACTGAAATGACACAACTACCAATTCTTAGACATTTGAAAATTCTCACTATGGTCTGATCTGATTCCAGCAAGAGGTCTACAATGTTTGTACACTGTGTAAACAAAAATAAGTTTGCTGGATCAGTTAAACATTGACACTGCAGGTGGAAGGAACTCTATGGTTGGCAGCTGCTTTAACTGCAAAAAAGTTTCTTGTATTTGGTTTCACTGTACTTTCTTGACCTACAAAAATTATCTTCCCCTCTTTTCTGCAAAATTTACCTCAGCCAACTGTATAGAGCAGAACATCCTACTGAGGGCCATTTCACACTTTTTCAGGAGCGTGTTGTACGTTTTGAAGCGGACAAAAAACTGAGCCACAGATCCCAATGTTAAAAATAGCAGCCGTCTTCACTCTTGTCAAAAATGGACTGCCGTTTCCACAGAACACAGAACGGATTTCCTAAACTTCCTGCTTCCTTCCTAACTGCTGAATGAAACACCCCCCCCCCCCCCCCGCTGGACCCCACCAGGTGTGCTGCCCACTAGCTTGCTGTCTATAGACCTGCTCACAGTTCCATCAGTCTGCTTCCCAGTGCCCAGCACTTGCAGATTGTCAGTCTGGTTCCCCCGCTCCACATCCCAATGCCTGGCATACTCAGCAGTCAGATTAGCATGGCCGCAGTGATGATGAGGGAGGCAAGTATACTGTATACACCGCTCTCCTCCATCATCCTCGCTGCGGGCCACGCTAATCTGATTGCAGAGTATGCCGTGCATTGGGATGTGGAGCGGGGGAACCAGGGTGAGAAAAAGATGGAAAGGAAACAGATGCTGCTATTTTCAAAACAGATCCGTTTTTGGAAAAACTGATCCATTTAAAACATATTCCGATCTGCAATCGTACAGCATTGGACCGAGCCTAACATGTTGTTTAACTAAGGGTAATTTCTGCTAAGTAACCAGCTTTCAGGTAATTGAAAAGCAGCTGATGACTTTAATGTGTTAAATCTCGATTTTATTTTATGAGTGAGACGAGATTTTTTTAGTTGGAAGTTTCTGCTTAGCACTACCACTGTGCTATTTATAGGGAAAATGCTGCAAACAGAATAATTACACCAACTCCTTTTCTGGCTGACCTTTTGGAACTAAATGTGTCTATTCAGAGGCACACAAAACCTCTAATTGGCCTGTAAAATCCAAACAAAGGCCTTTATTGGCTCATAGCCATGTTCTGATTGACCAATCGCTCTATCCAATAAGATCCTTTGTATACATAAGAAAATGACCAGAGCCAACAGAATAACCTTGACCCCTCCCACCTTGGCAGTCTTTTCTTCACCCTCCTTCCCTCAGGCCAAGACTACAAGACCATCCTCGCCAAAACCTCCACAGGAACACCTTCTCCCCCCATGCAGTCCTCCTCCTTGAGCCCCCTCCTGAATGTAACTTCCCGGACTTCACCTCTGGTATCTCTGGGGTGCTATCATACCGCACCCATGTTCTACACCAAAAGTGTCCTAATGGCCCATACTCATGGGCTATATTTGTGGCCTGTCGCTAGTACACGTGAGTGTGTGCGTGACAGGCCGGCGACAGCTCGTCGCCAGGTCCCTCCGCGGAAGAGGGATCAGCTGTGCGACGGAAGCAGTCGCCAACGTTCCTCCCCCCAGCCAGAAACTCAGTTCTCTGGCTATCAGGTTGCTGTCGCTAGTCCGCATACACACGCGGACTAGCGACAGTTGCGGCGAAGTTGCAGCGGCAACTGTCGCTAGGCGATTGACCGCGCCAATCGCCTAGCGATAGCAGCGATGAGCGATGGTTCGGGGGGCGCGCGCCATACTCACAGGCAACCTGTCGCTGCAACACGCGCGTGCCACGTGGTTGCGGCGACAATTGTAGCCCGTGAGTATGGGCCATAACACAGTCCTTCGCCCGTTGCACTGTGTCGCTGGTATGATTTGATCTTGCAAATTTGCATTGTTTTTGTTGTATGTAGCTATTCCACTGTATATAATTGTGGTGTGTACCATAAATAATTCTGGGTGTGGCACTTAGCAAATATAGATGATTCTGATACTGATAAGAAGCTGCCAATAAGAGAATCTGTGTAAATCTGATTGGCTAGGTTTGGGAGTAACATATCCAATGAACTTTCTATGAGTGGTGGCCAAGAGGGAATGACTGCTGTAATGATTCTACTAACAGCAGCACCCTTCAGCAGTGGTCGTATCCATTACTCAGGGGCCTGCTAGACCCTATTCATGATTTACAGCTTAAAATTTTTACTTTTTAAACATATGCCATGGCTGCTTTTAAAGTATTGTAACCCTGTAGCACAAAATACTCGTTTCTGGGTCTTCAGATTGGGTGGCTGTTCATGAAGATGCAAAGGTCAGGGGACAACAGGCCTTTTTACTGAACGATGCATGCACAGGCCTTAAAGAGTTACAGCTTCAACAGTTGCGTAAAAATCACATTATGTTTATTTTCAGGGATTTTTTGTCCTAGTAAAAAAAATGTAATCAATGAAAATATGCTGTAGGTAATCTCGAAAAATATCAAAAACGTCGGATCAGTGAATAATGGCGCACAGCACCTATGCATATAAATGGCGCCGCATTAAAAAGATACGCTTATCGCTATTTATCGTTAGTACTGCATAATAATGGCGCACAGGGAAAAAAGCAGAAAAACGGCACACACTAACGTTATTTATCAATAGTGGCACACACTAACGTTATTTATCAATAGTGGCACACACTAACGTTATTTATCAATAGTGGCACACACTAACGTTATTTATCAATAGCCCCCTACATAAGCCAAACTGCAGACGTTATTTAACTGCAAAATGGTGAATGGATTTCATGTAACACTGTCAAGGTTAGGGTTAGGCACCACCAGGGGGGGGGGGGGGGGGTCTTAGGGTTAGGCACCATCAGGGGGTGGTTAGGGTTAGACACCACCAGGGGGGTCTTAGGGTTAGGCACCACCAGGGGGCCTTAGGGTTAGGCACCACCAGGGGGGTCTTAGGGTTAGGGATAGGTAAAGGGAGGGTTCTGTGTGAGAGTAGGGTTAGGTATAGTTACAGTACAATATACACCACCAGGGGGGTGGTTAGGGTTAGGCACCACCAGGGGGGTGGTTAGGGTTAGGCACCACCAGGGGGGGTGGTTAGGGTTAGGCACCACCAGGGGGGGGGTTAGGGTTAGGCACCACCAGGGGGGTGGTTAGGGTTAGGCACCACCAGAGGGGGTTAGGGTTAGGCACCACCAGGGGGGTAGTTAGGGTAAGGCACCACCAGGGGGGGGTTTATATGTTATGGGTAGGTACAGAGAGGGTGCTGTGTGTTAACGCTAAAAAACAATAAGGCTTTAACGCTAAATAACAATAAGGCTTTAACATTAAATAGTGATAAGCGGCAAACGGATTAGCGGCAACACCGTGCGTCATTATTCTCAGGCGCCATTTTCAGATTTAATTCAAGGGTGTGAGCCCTCCACTTTTATAATTTAATAGTAAGCTGTTTATTAGCACTATTGATCCTAGAAAGCTGACATATAGTAGTATAATGGCACACATAGGTGCTAGGTGGCTGTAGAACCAATACAGGTCAGTCCATCGGTTGTTCTCACACAGTATTGTCAGGTGGCCTGAGTCCATTCCTAGGCTGGTAGATTATTCTTCTAAAAGGCTTCCTGAAGGCACTGTTGACCAAGTCCTGTTTTTTTTCAGCTGATATTTTCCTCCTCAGCTGATGGTTTCCCCATTCACAGAAGACCAGGAATGCTTGTCTTTGTAATGCATCCAGGCGATGCAAAATCTCAAATATCTCTGAGCTCCTGAAGGCAGAAGCTTTGGTTAAGTACACAGGGCTTGATTACAATAACATGATATGAAAGGCTAAATATCCTCGCTCTTTAGGAGTTTCCAACTGAATGATGAATCCACATGGAAGTCCTCCTTCTCCTGCTCTTTGGCCAGCTCCAGGAAAACCTGCAGAAAAACAGGAAACAAGATTCTGCTCTTTAATAGGCAGAAGAGAAAAATAAATCTAACAAATTGGCAAATATCACCTCTTCAGATGTTCCCCTGGGAGCTGCTTTGAAAATCTTTACTATATGCCACATCGGTCTATCTTTTGCTTGGTGGGAAAGAAAGCCATCTAAAATCTTATATTAGTATTAGCCTATCAACAAATCAGGCGAGATTTAGTGGAAAGATAATACAGTTGACACATATTTGTAGAGAGTGCACCAAACTCTTTAAAAATGCAAAGCAAAAGATTTGAAGATTAAAGGGTACCTGAAGTGAGTAAAAAAAGCTCCTTTCCTCAGTAGTTGGAAGCCTCTGGATGGTCCAGGGCTTTGAGGATCCTCCTGCAGCCTAAATGCCCATACCCACCTCGCGATTTTTCCGATGAATATCATTTTCTTGAGCTACGAGTGGTCGTTTCTGTTATCTCGCGACATGGGTCCAGGTGCATGATCACGCGAACATCGTTTAGCGTCATGTGGTGGCAACGACCATCATGGCGGATCAGATCTTTGAGATCTGTGACAACTCCACCACAAAGTACCATGATCACTTGAGGTCCCGTTTGCACCCATTATGTACCATGGTGTGAAGTTGAGCATACCCACAGGCAGGAAGATAGATCGTGGCACGCTCGTCACCAAGGAGACGTCACTGGATCCATCTTCCTCCATTGCAAGATGAGTATTCAGTTTTACATTGCATTTACATTATTTCTATATCTATTCAACTCCTTCAAGTCAAATAGGTTTCTTCTCGTTGTGAGCACAGCTGTGGATGAGTGCATCAAGACTGGCCATGTGCAAGTAAGGTCCAACCATGCTCAGTAGAACAAATAACTAGTATACAGTGGAAAGAAATTTGAGTGCAAGCGGCTACATTCTATTGGCCATCCAAGGACATAGCTCACACTTGCCCATTCTGGATGAAGGAGTCCATGGCTTGGAACACGGCCGGAAAAGGACAAGGACCCTGCACAGGAATGGTATCTCTATGAGGATCCATGAAGCATCTGGAACATCCAGAGGATTCCAACTACGGGGGTAAGTATCTAACAAAGTGCAACTCTAGCAGAGTTGTCAGTGCATTCAAATTTTATGATGTAAGAGGTTTTCTTGAAGGTTATTCCTCTCAGTATCTTGTCTTGCTTTACCTTCACATTGTTCTGCAAAATGTCCTAACAATGTACAAACAAAGATTGAGCTTGGTGGATATTTCCTATCTTACATGCAGTCTTCTACCTTATACATCCACTAATTCCTGAGAATCTAGCATGTGCACAGCTGCCACACAATGTCATTAAGAGATCATTTGGCCATCTGCCATGAATGTAGACCACATGACTGAACACCGCTCTTTCGTTCTTTGAAGAAAAGAGGAGGAGCAACACACAGAACAGTGCTGGGCAGTGTGTCTGTACAGGGCTCATTTGTTAATGAACATTAGGAAGACAGAAATTTAAGGTGTGTATGAGCCTTATGGTTGGACATAAGTTGAGTTACCTGCTCCAGGGTGGACTGGGAGAAGCTGTACTCCTCAAGGTTATAACATCGCTTAGCTGTGTAGAGTAGAACAGAGAAAGGTCACATCTTACAGGATTCATCTTTAGTCCTGACTGAACTCACTTCGAGACATACAGCCTTACCATTCTCCAGGTTTAAGAATGCCTCTGAAAGTGACTGCACATTATCCACTGGGATCCTATACACCAGCAACGAGGAGAATCTGAGAGGAAAACATTGACAGAGCTATAAATAAACCCTACAGGTCCAGACATTACAGAGAACTGGACAGCATTATTCCAATTTTTAAGCAGGAATCACACTTGCCCAACATACAATGTGATATGACTGTTAGTAAATCTCCATTTTTACTAGGCATATTGATCAATCAGGAATGACCGCTTATTGGTGGGCATAAGATGCTCTGAGTTTTTACCTGTCCTGTCTGGCAGCTTGCGGGAAGAGGCGAAGAATCTCTCGGTGGATTTCATCTACTCCTTGTCCATCTCTCAGTTTGATCTCCAGGAAGTAACCTTTACCAAACTTACTCTTTAGATGCTGGATGGATCCAATACACCTGGAATGGAAAAGAAGTAGTTAATCATCAGTGAAAGCACCAGGGGGGTGCTTTGGGGTGCTGACGCACCCCCTAAAATTCTCCAAGCACCCCTAAAGCACCCCCCAGTGTGATCTGACTTTCAGCGTCTAATAGACGCTGTGTCAGTTCACCGGCAGCAGCAGCCCGCAGCGGCAGAGCAGGGCTACAGTAAAATAGCGTCCGAAGCCCTGCTCTGGAGACTTCGAGTCTGCAGTGCAGGGCTTCGGGCGCCATTTTCCCATAGCCCTGCTCTCAGCGCAGGAGTTTTAGTTGCTGGCTGCAGAGAATCGTGGGAGCTGCGCGCCGGACGGAGGCCGGGACAGGAGATCTGCTGCAGCCAGGTGAGTAAATGTTTTTTTTTTTTAATTTATATTAGCAGGTGTATTTACTGGTTAGGTCTGCCACATGATTGCACGTATTTTCTGGTCACCTCTGCCACATAATTGCACGTATTTTCTGGTCAAATCTGCCACATGATTGCACATATTTTCTGGTCAAATCTGCCACATGATTGCACGTATTTTCTGGTCAAATCTGCCACATGATTGCACGTATTTTCTGGTCAAATCTTCCACATGATTGCATGTATTTTAGAGTCAAATCTGCCACATGATTGCACATATTTTCTGGTCAAATCTGCCTCATGATTGCACGTATTTTCTGGTCAAATCTGCCGACATGATTGCACATATTTTCTGGTCAAATCTGCCGACATGATTGCACATATTTTCTAGTCAAATCTGCCAACATGATTGAACTATTTTCCGGTCAAATCTGCCGCATGATTGAACGTATTTTCTGGTCAAATTTGCCACATGATTAACGTGTTTTCTGGTCAAATCTGTCACATGATTGAACGTGTTTTTTGGTCAAATCTGCGGACATGATTGAACGTATTTTCTGGGCAAATCTGCTCACATTATGTCTATTTTCTTGAGAAAACCTGCACAATTATGTGAATTTTTTGGGGAAAGGGTCACCAAAACTTGGGCCCACTGTCTTTACGTTGCACTTTTAAAGGGAACCCGAGGTGAGAATAATATTGAGGCTGCCACATTTATCTCCTTTTTAAGTAATACCAGTTGCCTGGCTGCCATGCTGGTCCTCTGCCTCTAATTCTTTCAACCATAGACCCTGAACAAGCATACAGCAGGTCAGGGGTTTCTGACAATATTGTCAGAACTGACAAGATTATCTGCATGCTTGTTTCAGGTGTAATTCAGTTCACTACTGCAGCCAAATAGATCAGCAGGGTTGTCAGGCAATTAGTATTGTTTAATAGGAAATAAATATGGCAGCCTACATATCACTCTTGCCTCGGGTTCACTTTAAATGTTATTTTGTATCACTGAAATAACGATTCCTAGTCTGTTTCTTCTCGAGGGAGGTAAGTCCACCAACTTCCCCCTTTCAAACTGCTTTTAGACATTTTTATTCTAAATTGGCACCTATGTTCAAAAAACTTTATACATAATCTAGTCCACCCCTGGTGGAGGGGTATATACCTATTTTTCCTATCTACAGAGAGCGACTTCTTAAACCTGAGTGGGGTCAGGTAATAATTCTCCCCACCTGCAATTAAAGTGGTTACCTGGCTGGTAACCTATCTTTGTGAGTGTATCCATTTTTGCCTATTTTAATCATCTGTATCAAAACTACTATACTATATTGGGCTCTCGGTTTTCCTTACTTTTTGGTATAATAAAAAGGTTCAATACAGTCAGACCTAGCTTCCTATTTAGACTCAATTGAACTGCCAAATTTTAAGAAAGATCAAATCACTAGTTAAGAACAAGACATAACTACAAAAATAAGCAATAAAACAGCTGCAATCTGGTAAAACCTTTGGAGCAGATGGCTTTCCTGCCCAACTATATAAATCCTACGTAAAAGAATTTATGCCTAACCTTTACTCCCAATTTAAACATGTGTTAGAAACAGAGCAATTAACTGATATGTATGAAGCAATTACCAATACATCGGCCACACAATGTGCATCATATAGACCAGTATCGCTACTAAATATCAATTACATTTTTTTTAGCTACAATACTAACAAACAGAATTAATGGGGTAATAATGTATGAACAGCAAGCAGTCGGGATTTACGCAACTGCTCACTGAGGGACGACCTGGTCACTATGTCTGCACACCCAACTACCAGTGCCTCACTTCACTGCAGTGCAGCAGGTTACAGTGACACCAGGTACGTGGACTGTGCCACCACCTGTGTGCGTCACTACTAAAGGCAATGTCTGCAGCCTAGCAAGTATCTATGTTATTACACCAGAAGAGACATGGCATTGGAATGGAAAGCGAATACCCCTCTTTAAACAGACTCTTGGAAAATAGCCATTAACCAAGTCTTGCCATTGCATAAGACTACATATACTGTACTAACATAGCATGCCCACAGAAAGTTGATGAAATATGAAATGAAATATGAAATATGATCCAACGTTTATGAAACATTATTGGAATGTAGAATGTATGCAAATTTTGGAACTATCAATATGTTGTGCCAAATATTTATGGAACATGGAAACAAACTCCCTTTTGAAATTGTGCAATGAGATAAACACAATAATGAGGGTACCATTTTATATTATATCTGATTGAAAATAAATAAAATGAACTAGTTAAAAAAAAATATTTAAAAAAATATGAAATTATGCCTACAGACAGAAGACAGACTACAGACACAAGGCCTAGGAGGCCAAGCAGGATTTTCAAGTTAGAAAACGTGGACTATATTAGTACTAGAGAATTAGACGTTTCCCCTTAGGTGTGTAATGGATTGCGGAGACACCGCCGCGCGGTCTGACAGCGAGGCGGTTGGTTCCGCATTCAGACCAGCGGTTTCTCCGCAGCAGCATGCGTCTGGTTTGTCTGAGCCTAGTAGTGCACACAGATGGAGAGCTACGCACACGCGCGCTAACAGGCAGGCCCTTTATGCCAATAGTAGAAGGATCAGCTGATCAGGACGATCAGCCGATCCCAGCGCAGTAGGTGATTAGCTGAATGGGACTGGGCGGTGCAGAGGAGCGCTCTGCTATATATACATCTTGCCTGTCAGTTGCTGGTTGTCTGCCGTTGCGAATGCTTATGTGTTAGCACTCAGACCATAGTCAGATCCCATAGTGTGTTAGAACCAGGTGGACCTGGGAATTCACACTTAGCCAGATTACTGTTTATTACTGTGTTACACTTTAGACCAGTTCCAGGGTGTTGAGACCACGGACCTCACACCCAAGCTTAGGGATACTGTGTTATTATTGTGTTATACTTTAGACCAGTTCCAGTGTGTTGAGACCACGGACCTCACACCCAAGATTAGGGATACTGCGTCATTGCTGTGTTATTCTTTAGACCAGTTCCTGGGTGTTGAGACCACGGACCTCACACTCTAGACTAGGCTTCTGTTTGATATCTGTTATGACCTATTGCTCTCTTGACTCTTCTCCTGGTCTCTGATTCGGTACCTACGCATATCTGATTACCTGTTGCCAACCCTGCCTGTCCCTGGGTACCGAATCAGCCTTCTGTCTCTGTACCTTATCTGCTCGTGTGTTGCCGACCCGGCCTAGCCGACCCTTCTACCTGTGTCACCCCCCCGGTGGGGTGTCCAGTAGCTGCAGGGACTCCCTGTCCCTCAGAGGGACCCTTCTGCATTCCAGTCAGGGACTCTATCTCATAGGAGTCCTTTGACTGCAGTAGAGTCTGACTCCCAGCAGTTCAGGGAATCATTGGCCCTGTGGTTATCTCCAATCCTGTCTAGGAGATACTTGTTATATGGTCTAGGGTCACCTGCTCCTTAGGTGGTCCAGGCTCATATACTGTTGCACCAAACACTTACACTTTATCAGGTGTCCAGAGGTTAGTTATACTTGTATTATTGGTGATTCTGCAGATCATCAATAATCAGGTATATATCTGTATTCTTGGTGATACTGCAGATCACCAATAATCAGATTCTCTCTGTGTGCGGACACCGATCGTTACAAGGTGGTTCTAAGAACATCCTTCTCACCTGAGCTTCCCAGACACCATGATGGCCACGCGGTCACACACAGCCTCTGCCTCCTCCATGTAGTGGGTGGTAAGGATTGCTCCTCGCTCCTTGTTCTTGAAGGCTGCACGGATAGCTCTCCTTCAGTACAGAGGAGACACAAAGAAACACTGAGCCAGTTGGAGAGAGAAAAGGATTCTGCAAATTATGAGTCACCCCTTACCAAAGACCTCCAGACATTCTTATACAAGCTCACCGTGCAGGCATTTTGATAGGTGCATACATGCACCTTGTTGTACTTCATCAAGTTGGTGAAGTCGAAAGAATCTTATATTAGTTTACGAGTGCATAAGGAAAGATTAAAAGCTCTGTTGGGTGTTTAGAGCCGTTTGTGTCACAGTTAAGAGATATCCTCACTTCCTGTCCATCTACGGGAATCCCCCACAACAGGATGAGAGGTTAACCTCTACAGCAGGGACAGAGGTAGCAATAAAAAGAGTGTTTCTTTTTAGTATGGGAAAGCTTTAGACACTTAAGGGCCTGAGGCTGAGCCCACTAACGCAGTTGTGCGCAGTTGTGTCCGCTTTTCAGCAACACATCAATGTTACAGATGCTGAAAAGCGGACACAGCTGCGCACAACTGCGTTAGTGGGCTCAGGCCCTAAGTAAAATTTGTACTGCTCCAATAAAAAAATTAAAATAGTTTTATAGAGTCTTGTGTCAGATGTTATGCTCTGAGAGTTGCCACTCACACATGATAGAAACATGGTAGAACTCTTTAAGACCTTGTAATAAGATGGTACTAGGGGAGGCTGGACTCACCAAAGTCTCTGTTGTCCTTTTGGGTCCAAACCAGTGGAAGGTTCATCTAGGAGAACAATGGTCGGATTGCCCAACATGCTGATGGCAAAACATACCTGAAACATAACACTGTGGATTTTAGAGGAAGATTTCAGCTTATATTATGCTTTCAAACAATAAAAAGTACCAGAAAATTAATCTTTTTGATATGGAAATCTTGCTTATCCGATGGCTGTATATTGTCAACAAAAAGCAAACCAGGTGAAAGAGTGCAAGGAAGCTGAAGCAAAATTTTAGGATGCTATGAAGAGTTGACCAGTGAGGTTTAAAGCAGGGCCATCTCAGATGAACTTCATGTGGATATACTGTATGTGGAGGGTTTCCCATTTTTCTCAGTTTCTCTGAAGGACGATATATTTCTGCACATAACCACCATGCAGTCAAGGCCAATATCTCACCTTCCTGGAGACTCCAGCTGACAACTTCTTGGCAGGCTTATTTAGATGGTCCTTCATCTCCAGAGCTTCACTCAGTCTGTGAAATCACAGCAAAAACATGATGTCAAGAGGTTGGGAAGGCTTTATGTACCTTTGCTATCTGCAAAAGCTGGTAACTGCTGGTTAATTAGCCAGTAGCTGTCACATTAACACAGCTGCTACCTCACTAAATAGAAGGGACTGTATTTGCAGGCACAAATTTAGCTTCTTTGGTCAGTGCATAATTGCATATTAAATTGAATCTGTAACTCGCCCCTTCACCACCCCTCAAAAAGTTTGATACCTACCTGATCCATCCCGGAGCCCACTGATCCTGCACAGAGTCCCTCTGCACATGTCCAACAAGAGTTTGTTGAATATGTTCTCATGGCTGTGCGTCTTTCGGTATACTAATGGCTATACCACAGGCACAGCACATAAAAGGGGAGCACATCGGTGAAAAACAAGACGGTCCTGGGTAGCAGCAGTGGGGTTGAGGAGGACATAGGAAACCTCTGGAGCATCCAGAGGCTTTCCTTGACTTAGGCAAGTACCTAACTTTTTTTTAGAGAAGTAACAGGTTATCTACCACACTCTTAAGGTGCCCATACACTCGTTAGATTGGCAGCAGATAGATAAGAAATGCATCTGATGATCTAGAACATTTTTTACCAGGATATAATTCCAATAGATTTCAGTTTGAAATCTATTGAAATTCGATCTGATGGCATTTTTTTGCCATCAGATTTCCATTAAGGCCAATGCAAACTGATAAGCAATCTCATCAGATCGACCTAAATTTTCCACCCTGCCAGTTCGATGGAAATCCATCAAAATCGATCGAAATCGGCCATCGATCGGTCGATTGGCCAACCGATTTGCAATCGATCTATCGATCGATCGATCGGGATCGATCGGTCGGCCAGAAAATCGGCTGAGTGTATGGGCCCCTTTACTCTCTGTCAATCACCCTTTCCACAGTCCTACCTTATGTGTCCCTCCCCCACCCTTTAGATTGTAAGCCTTGGCAGGGCCTCCCCCTTCCCTTAAGGGGCCCATACACTCAGCCGATTTTCTGGCCGACCGATCGATCCCGATCGATCGATCGATAGATCGATTGCAAATCGGTTGGCCAATCGACCGATCGATGGCCGATTTCGATCGATTTTGATGGATTTCCATCGAACTGGCAGGGTGGAAAATTTAGGTCGATCTGATGAGATTGCTTATCAGTTTGCATTGGCCTTAATGGAAATCTGATGGCAAAAAAATGCCATCAGATCGAATTTCAATAGATTTCAAACTGAAATCTATTGGAATTCTATCCTGGTAAAAAATGTTCTAAAAACGCATCAGATAGATCATAAGATGCATTTCTTATCTATCTGCTGCCAATCTGACAAGTGTATGGGCACCTTAAGTGTGTCCTTCTTAATTTTACTACCCCGGCAATGACACCCTTCTCGTGGACTAACTCAGACTTGGTTTGCCGGGTCTCGGTAAACCGCATTTTATGCCCTGATTGTATGTATAACCTTGTGCTATGTTGTATAACCTTGTTCTACCTCTCTGTCTGTCACCCCTTGTTACATTGTATGTATCCCTATTTATTGACCAGCGCTGCGTACTATGTTGGCGCTTTATAAATACAATAAGTAATAAATAATAATAATCTTTAAGAGGATTTTCCCATGATGTCTTGAGATTAAGTAGCATGTGAAAATCCCTTGTGATAAATTAGATATTGTAAATACCTCATGAAGGGATTTGGGCAACCCATAAAATCCCCCCAATTTTATGACTGTGATGGTTGCTCATAATTCTGGCCCAGGGGCGTAACTAGAAATCGGGGGCCTCCTGCAAAATTTTTGAAACCCCCAATTCTGCACAGGTAAACTGAGAACCAATGTTATTCAATTGGCTAGTGCACACTTCAATGTGTTTTCCCCATGCAGATAAAAACAGACAGCAGTGAAGCACTGGATGCATTTTCTCTATCAATTACATTAGCTTCTGTGATTAAAAAGTGCATGTTATCACACATACAGACACACATGGTGTGCACAAAATAGCATACATAAAACTGACAGATAAGTGCGCTCCCAGCCTCAGCTTATCACACTCACTCTGTCCATCTCTGATGGAGCAGAACTGTCTCTGCAGACTTCTCCAGCATCACTACAGTACACAGCACTTGGGGAGGGGGTGGAGAAGCTAGGGGCTGGGTTATGTACACAAGAGCCTTCTGTACACTGAACAGGGACAGTCTACAAATCTTTGTCTGCAAAACTTTGTATGATTCGTTATCAGTGGCTGAGCAGATGCAGTCATTAGAACAATTGTGCAGAGAGCAGAAAACATTTTCTCTCCTTGCCCATAGATTGAATAAAAAAAAAAAATAGTGACATATTTACAAAGATAGCATGGATTTGTTTATATCTAAGGGGATGCATATTCTGAGCACAAACATATTTACCGATCCTTAATCATACTACTTTTTAATAGTAATGATATAATTCGGCTTCTAGCGATTGCTGGAGGCTGAACTATTGTGTTTTTTAAGCAACTTCGGCTTTGTCTTGTGACGGCGCTGACGTTACTCACTGAGCATTGTGTGATGTGATTCCTATAATAGTCTATGGTGGCGCCGGCTGCACTCAAATCTAGCAGCACTGAAAAGCACTGCTCCGAACTGCCCTGGTTCCACCAATCTACATGTACCTCCCCTTACTGTCCCCAAAGCATGTCCCAGTTTATGTAAAAAGCGTTCTGATGCCAGCTGGGCAATAGCAATGTTGGAAGTCATTCTGCACCCAGTGAGCGTTAATCTGAGCAATGAAGATTTGGTGTTGTTGTAGTGAATGTAGTCCTCTATGTTCAGAAAAGGATTCTGAATACTTTATCTATAGAATGATCAGTCACATGATCACTGTTTCTCTCCTTCTCTGGCCACATCTCTGTCTGTGCTAAATAAGAGCAATGACTGTGATAGTGACAGCAGATGGTAAATTTCCCTGCAGAAAGACATCTGCCCAGAGGCGCTATTCGTGACCTTGAGACTGTACTGTGTACTCCTGTCTGTTTATTGCCTGAGGAAGCAGGAATATACCCGTGAAACGCGTTGCGGTTCTGTTCATGGAATATGTGAATAAATTGTCTTTATCTTAAGCGACAGCATCGAGTCTATTTCTGAGTGGCCGGTCCACCGCCGCCACCCGAATATTTTAAACATTTTAGCATATTTTATCCTTTTGGCGCCTCTGTACATCTACTTGTCAAGATATCCACCCTTGGTGGTTGGAAGGGTGACAAACCCTCCTTTCCTTCTTCAGAGAGCGACATCTTAATCCTGAGTGGGGACAGGTCTAATCTCCCCACCTGCCTATATAGTGGTTGCCTAAACGGTAACCCATGTTTGTAAGTATAATACTTACTCCACATTAATTCTCCCTGATCCAATACATACTACACTATATTGGGCTCTCGGGTTCTCTGTTTTAACAACTCTTGACTTGCCCCATACGTTTTGCATATAAGACACACAGGCGCACACACAGTACACAACTGGGTAAAGATGATTTTGACAAGGGGCCCGACTGCACATACATTACCTGTCAGCTATCTTGGCAACACGCCAGCAGGTCTCTGACACTTATATACATTATGGTGATGGTATGCCATAGAGATTTGCTTACCGCTTGATGGCGTTGTTAGCGTCCTCTTTCTTCATGCCCTTGATGGCAGCATAGATCTCCAGGTGTTCCTTCACGGTGAGGTTGGGCCACAATGGATTATTCTGGGAACAGTAGCCCAGGAATGCTGTGTCTTCATTCTTATTGGGGGCTTCAACACTGCATAGCGCCACCTGTAGCAGGAGTGACAGCATAATACATGAAAGTCACTATTGCAACCAGTTACAGCGGTCTCACTTTAAGGTGAGGTGGACCTCAAAGAGACTCTGTAGCAAAAAAAAAAAATCCCCTGAGGGTACACACCTCGGGAGGGGGAAGCCAGGGTCCCAATGAGGCTTCCTCCATCCCTGTAGCTGCAGGCAATCCAGCACTGGCTCCCCCAAAGCGTCCCAGAATCCTCCCCCGACAAGCCCGGATTTATTTACCTTCCCTGGCTACAGCGGGGGCGCTGTTGCGGCTCTCTTAACACGGAGATAGGTGGAAATAGCCAATCTCCGTCTGGTCCGCTCTACTACGCAGGTGCAGGAGACTTGCGCCTGCGCAGTAGAGCGGCCCGACATCGCTCGGCTATATCCGCCTATCTCCGTGCGGAGAGCCAATACCGCGCCTGCGCTGAAGCCGGGAAGGTAAATATTTATATCCTCACTGTTTGTAGGGGCACAGCGAGACCCCCGTGGGATACAAGAGGATGGGGAAGCCTCCATCGGATCCGGAGGCTTCTGCCGCCTGAGGTGAGTACCCCCCAGGGGAACTTTTTTTAGTTACAGGTTTTCTTTAACCATAACTCTATTTCAAGGTTGTCCTTGCTATTGGATTTGGAAGTCTGTGAAAAGCAGAAAAGCTTTAGCCTTTGTGGTTGCGTAATAAAAATAAAAGACAACTCCAAATGTGCAATAGAATTAAAACAACAACTATTGATAAACAGGTTTATAAAATTGGAATGGGAATAGTTTTTCCAGGGGTTCCTAAAGCATCGTCACCCTGCACAAGGCATGTCACCTGGCGGGAAGTGGGATCAGCCCTCCCGCTGTGAGAAGCACGGGGGTACCATCACACAACGGGAGGGCTGATCACTGGCCAAGGCATCAGGGAGCATTTGGTGCCACTCTGCACATGCTAGGGCAGGGAGTATTGGCCGCCTCAGGCGGGTTTCGTCTGGTGTGTATGAAGCTTAAAGCAGGATTGTCACCATAAAGATCAAATTTCAACAGCAACTGGCCTGAGTTTATTAAGTGATAAAGATGCTAATCCTGCATTCAAAACTTTAAAAAACCTTTTCTGCTGTTATGATTTGGGGTTATCACATACTTAAAGTGGACCCAAACCAAACATTTTTTTAATTAAAAATATTTAGTTGCGCCACTTTGACACATACAAAGATAAATAAACACTACTTCAAACCCATGATCATTTCAGTGCATGCTTTTCACCCTTCTCTTTTCATAGCTAGGGTTATACTGGGGGCAGCCATTAGCAATTCTTCCATTGCCGGACACCATCTACCCCACTAATTTGCCGGAAAAATCCCGGCAATTTGAAAGGAAGGGAGGGGTTCCTTCAATAAATGTAAAATATTTTATATTTGTCATCATGCAGCTGAAAAAAGGCTACTATTTATTATTATAATTTAGAAAATACATTTTATTTCTGAAATCTTGTATTTTTAATTTGGGTCCACTTTAAGGAGCACTGGCCCTTTAGTAGTCAGTGCCAAACAGTTGCATGCTGGGGGTTCTTTTAATCTATAATATATTCCTCCTCTTCCATTTATTTCCCTCCCTAGCTGCTTATCTGAAACATGATCCCCTGCTCACTTGTGTTTACAAGCAAGGCTGAGGTGACTCAGCAATTGGAGCAGAAAAGAAAAAAAATTAAAGGGCAGAAATGACATCAGGATTTAGCCTAAACTGTGGGCAAAAGACATGGCCCCCACCAGGAACAGAATTCTCTTCATTTTCTATAGAACAGTCACTGAAATCAAAATGTGGACAGTACAATACATGTGTTATGTAATTAGATCAAGTATTTATCTACTTATATATGTTTTTTCCCTGGCATACAGAGGCTTGCAAAAGTATTCAGCCCCCTTGAAGTTTTCCACATTTTGTCACATTACTGCCACAAACGAATCAATTTTATTGGAATTCAATGTGAAAGATCAATACAAAGTGGTGTACACATGAGAAGTGGAATAAAAATCATACATGATTCCAAACATTTTTTTTACAAATCAATAACTGCAAAGTGAGGTGTGCGTAATTATTCAGCCTTTTTGGTCTGAGTGCAGTCAGTTGCCCATAGACATTGCCTGATGAGTGCTAATTACTAAATAGAGTGCGCCTGTGTGTAATCTAATGTCAGTACAAATACAGCTGCTCTGTGAAGGCCTCAGAGGTTGTCTAAGACAATATTGGGAGCAACAACACCGTGAAGTCCAAAGAACACACAAGACAGGTCAGGGATAAAGTTAATGAGAAATTTAAAGCAGGCTTAGGCTACAAAAAGATTTCCAAAGCCTTGAACATCCCACGGAGCACTGTTCAAGCGATCATTCAGAAATGGAAGGAGTATGGCACTACTGTAAACCTACCAAGACAAGGCCATCCACCTAAACTCACAGGCCAAACAAGGAGAGCGCTGATCAGAAATGCAGTCAAGAGGCCCATGGTGACTCTGGACGAGCTGCAGAGATCTACAGCTCAGGTGGGGGAATCTGTCCATAGGACAACTATTGGTCGTGCACTGCACAAAGTTGGCCTTTATGGAAGAGTGGCAAGAAGAAAGCCATTGTTAAAAGAAAAGCATAAGAAGTCCTGTTTGCAGTTTGCCACAAGCCATGTGGGGGACACAGCAAACATGTGGAAGAAGGTGCTCTGGTCAGATGAGAACAAAATGGAACTTTTTGGCTAAAATGAAAAACGCTATGTGTGGCGGAAAACTAACACTGCACATCACTCTGAACACACCATCCCCACTGTCAAATATGGTGGTGGCAGCATCATGCTCGGGGGGTGCATCTCTTCAGCAGGGACAGGGAAGCTGGTCAGAGTTGTTGGGAAGATGGATGGAGCCAAATACAGGGCAATCTTGGAAGAAAACCTCTTGGAGTCTGCAAAAGACTTGAGACTGGAGCGGAGGTTCACCGACCATAAACATAAAGCCAGGGCAACAATGGAATGGTTTAAATGGCCCAGTCAAAGTCCATATCTAAATCCAATCGAGAATCTGTGGCAAGATCTGAAAACTGCTGTTCACAAATGCTGTCCATCTAATCTGACTGATCTGTTTTGCAAAGAAGAATGGGCAAGGATTTCAGTCTCTAGATGTGCAAAGCTGGTAGAGACATACCCTAAAAGACTGGCAGCTGTAATTGCAGCAAAAGGTGGTTCTACAAAGTATTGACTCAGGGGGCTGAATAATTACGCACACCCTACTTTGCAGTTATTGATTTGTAAATAATGTTTAGAATCATGTATGATTTTCGTTCCACTTCTCACGTGTACACCACTTTGTGTTGGTCTTTCACGTGGAATTCCAATAAAATTGATTCATGTTTGTGGCAGTAATGTGACAAAATGTGGAAAACTTCAAGGGGGCCGAATACTTTTGCAAGCCACTGTAGATTGGCTAATCCTCCTGCTTTAAGTACTGCTGTAAATCTTTGCCTGCATCCTTTTTCTTTTTATTAAAAAAAGTAATCAAAATCTCCCTTCCACTAATCGACAATGTTAGGAGAAGGGGATAAGTTAATTTGCATAGGTGTGCTTGTAATAAAAAGGGGGAATAGCAGGAACAAGGCAAAAAAAATATTTTTTAAAGACCTTGTAGATGTTGAGAAAATCTATTTTAAAATCCATATTATAAATGCAAAGGAAAATGTTTTTTTAAACTGTAATTTTTCTGAGTTTTCATTTTCCTTTGCATTTTTAAAATACATTTTCTCAAAAACTACAAGGCCTTTTTGAAAAATTATTTTTTTGTCTTGTTCCCAACCTTCTCCTTAACTTACTTAGCAATTTTGGTGACAATAGCATGTATGGGAGCTTTGTTATTATCTACTAAACTCGGCACAAAATTACTCAAAAATGACAGTAAGTGAAATTACAAATGGAATACATGAAATCAGTTGAACGTCAAAATCGTAATTACGTTTAACCATAATTGTGAAAATGTACATGAAATTTTGCATAATCGTAATTAGGAGATTAGATTCATGTGGTAAAACTCCCCTATTGCAATACACATAGAAAATGGAAGCCGGCTGGGATATAATTAACATTTGTTATAAACTGCATTTCTTAATTGGACACTTAAAGTGGATCTGAGATGAACTTTTACTCATTGCATAATTGTATTCCTTTCCTATTGTTTATAGGGCATTCCTCAAGCCAAATACTTTTTTGTTTTTGTTTTAAAGTTAGAGTATAAACTAAACAAACCTCACCCACAGCTTTTCAGAGAGCCTTGGCATTTTCAGACAGTAGCAAGGGCTCATGGGAGCTCGGTCTGGGCAGGGGGAGGGGGAGGTATTACTAGCCAGAGATTTCAGAGGCAGAGGGGAGGAGGGAGGAGGAGGAGGGATTCGGTTTTTTTTACATGCTGAGTGCTGAAGATGCAGATAAGCTTGCCTGTGTGTAATCTTTACAAACAACATGGCTGCTGTCATTGTATCACAGGAAGAAATAATCATATTCTATTGAAGCTGTTTGCAGCTAGATTTGCTGTGTAAACTATCTAAACTTTAGATAAGATATATAGACAAGTTACTTGTTATAGTTAGTTTTTCATTTCGCTTTAAGCCAGTAATAAAAAAAAAAACGTTTTACTGTCCTGAGGCTTCTACCAGTGCCCTCCAGCCATCCCGTGCCCTTGTAGTCACTCACGGAGCGTCCGGTCCCCCACCACCAGCTAGTTTTGTTTTCGCTGACAGGGCCTGACAAGGAGTCAGTGGGCAATCTGCGCTGGCCACGCGTATCCTTCTTCATGTTCCTGTCCTCAACAGCACCCTGCACAGGCGCAGGATGGGAACGCAAAGAAAAATACTCGTGGCCAGGTCTTGTCGGGCCTGTCAGCGAAAATGAAACTAGCTGGCGGTGGGGGACCGTAGACTCCCTGAGTGACTGCGAGGGCATGGGATGGCTGGAGGGCACTAGTAGAAGCCCCAGTAAAATTGATTTTTTATTCCTGGCTTAATTGTCCGCTTAAATCCTATAGGGATGGTCATGACATGCAAATAATTACAAGTTAATTAAGGAACGATACCATTTTTTGTCTGTGCAAATTTATGGCGCTTCAGTGTGTCCATCAGACAGCGCTGTTTATGCACTTTCTGATGTTGCTGCATATCAGCAATGCCGTGGTGTGCCCAGGCCCTTCAGATTCATATATACATAAAAGGACTGTCGCTTGCAGGGATCTGGGTACCGGATTTTCTAGAATATAAGACACACTTTCTCCTCCAAAAATGGGGAGAAAAAGTCCTATATTCCAAAGACAGGGAATCGACTTACGGTGGCTGGATAGTGTAATGGTGAAGGGCTCTGCCTCTGACACAGGCGAACCTCGGCTCTGCCCGTGTAAGTCAGCACCTATTCAGTAGGAGACCTTGGGCAAGACTCCCTAACACTGCTACTGCCTATAGAGCGCGTCCTAGTGGCTGCAGCTCTGGCACTTTCAGTCCACCAGGAGAAAAGCGCGATATAAATGTTCTGTGGCTGTCTGTTATGAACGCCCGCCGATACAAACCGCCGACCCGGCGCAACGTCGGGGACGCCCTGCGCTGTACCATGGTGTGGTCCACCAGCCCCCCGCATGTCTCTGCTCCCCCTGGGTAAGAATAGCGCCAGACCGGCTCACCTTCCTATCATTTCCAGCAATGTGTGGTCCTCCGCCTCAAGCATGTCTCTGCTACCACTGCGAAAGAATAGTTAGCGGCAGAGAGGCTCCCCATAGGAAGATGAGCCTGTCTGCTTAGCCCTCAAACTGTAACCTGTGGGATCGAGTTCTGAAACCTTCAGGCCACAGACATTATGTGAATGCACATCCTCACGTGTCCTCTCTAATCAGGGGATCATTGTGACAGATGCCCAACTTACAAGTGGTCTATGAGTTACTGAAGTAATAGTTTCGCACTTTACTATGGGTTTGATATGTATTAAGTGTTGCTGCATTGGTTGCCCACATTATAGAGACATGTCTACTCCTCAGCTACAGCGGGCTCACAAGTCCACCACAGACTACACCTATTTACATACATCCCCCTCCCCTCCTTTCTAATTGGATGCCTCACCTTGCCAGTGGTCGGCTTCAGCTCTCCCGCCAGCATCAACACTGATGTGGTTTTACCAGCACCGTTGGGGCCCAGAAGACCCAGAACTTCACCTAGTAGGAATAAAGAGAATAAATAGGATGATGAGAAGACTTAACGAGACTCTGAAGTCTCCCTATAATGAGGTTTTTAGTTTAAAAACCTCATTAACATTATAGTCCGACCTAAAACGCTGCAGAACCGCGGCTGAAAACTCCCTCGATCACCCCAAACTCACGGGGGTACACGGAGGCAACTTACGCATAGAGGCAGCGCAGCTCTGCCTCTATGTGCGTCAATCAGCGCCGTTCGCCGCCTCTCCCGCGCCCCTCTCAGTCTTCCTTCACTGAGAGGGGCGGGGGAGAGGCGGAGATATGCGCTGATTGACGCGCATAGAGGCAGCAGCAAAATCCACGACCAAGAAAGTCGTGGATTTTGCCTGCCCTGTACCCCCGTGTGTTTGGGGTGATCGAGGGGGTTTTCAGCCGCGGTTCTGCTGCTCTTTAAAGAGGCTTTGTAACAACATATAGCAGAAGGCAGTTAATTATTCAGGATACACACTTCTACTGTAATTTTCCTGGTTTCAGCATTGGAAACACTGCCCTCCTACTGATGCTTAGCTGAGGCCAATTAGCTATGTGGAGTTAATTCACCCCACCCACTCCATAACTCCCTCCCTCCCCCCACTCCAGAGCATTCTGGGAGACCAGGTTTAGAATTATTAGTAAACAGATATTCTGCAGGGATCACCTGACAGGAGTAAAGATGTCGCCAACTGTGATAAATTTCAGGCTGTGAATAAGGGAGAGGAAATATTTCACGATGGGCAAATACGGACAAAATAATTTATAAAATAATTATGTAAAGAAATAAGCTCTTTTATTCATTATGTTATTCACATTACATTATTTTCACTACACTTCCTCTTTAACGTTAACCTGATCAGAGTAAAATTATTAAAAACAAACGCATGATGTACCTGCAAACTAATATGACATACTTATCTCGCCATTGGTTCCTCTCAGAAGCTCACCACGGGAGGTAAGTATGTATGTAAGTATGTTTTACAGCTTAAAATACAGAGTGTGGTTTCTAAACTGCAAATGTGACAGAATGATGCAATGTTATAAATAAAGCTATAGAACTGAAAATAAAAATATGAGACTTTTCTTATGTTGTATGTACTGTATGCTACTTATGTTGTATGCACTGTGTTAATTCATTATCACATAAGTTTATTTTCTCTTCAGATTTGCTTTAACCAGAGACTATTGTGAATGGTCTTGCTTATGGTTTATGAACATAACCTTGTTTGAGTTCCTCAGAGATTTTCCATTTCATCCCACACGGCACTGACAAATAAAATCCAACTACAGCTCCATATACAAGTAAAGGAATGTCGTCAGGAATCTGCCCTATCTCCGTCTTCAGAGCAATGTTTTGTATGCATGAAAAAAGGGCGCTGTGAAAAAAGTTCCCGGCTGGATAACGAAATCTGATTAAGATAAACATCGTTGGCAAACTTGGGTAACGATAAATACCTTTGTGAAAACAGACGGGAAATAAATAATAACGAAAAGATATTAACGTTAAAAATCATTACATAATTCAACAATACAGCTTAACCAACCCTACTCTTACACAGAACCCTCCCCTGGTGGTGCTTAAACCTAACCCCCCCCCCCCCCCCGTGGTGCCTAAACCTAACACCCCCCCTTCCCCATGGAGCCTAACCCTAATCACCCACCTCGTGGTGCCTAACCACCCCCTGGTGGTGCCTAAACCTAACACCCCCCCCTCCCCATGGAGCCTAACCCTAATCACCCACCTCGTGGTGCCTAACCCTAACACCCCCCCTTCCCCATGGAGCCTAACCCTAATCACCCACCTCGTGGTGCCTAACCCTAACACCCCCCCTTCCCCATGGAGCCTAACCCTAATCACCCACCTCGTGGTGCCTAACCACCCCATGGTGGTGCCTAAAACTACCCACTCCTCTGGTGGCTCCCACTGCAGAAACACCTTTTTACACATAGAAATGATAATATCTTTGATAACGTAAAATACAAACAACATAATATGATAAAAACTATAACGTTGCAAGATTCTAAAACGATCACATACTTCAAAAACTTTAATACTCTGATGTTGTTAACGATATTTATTGCAGCACCCTTTTTTCTGCTTTTTTTTCGCAGTATTAGTGATAATTGTATCAGAGTCTATGGCGGCGCCCTCTTTGTCCACCCTTAGCTGGTGCCCTTTTTTCCTGCTACCAATGTCTCTGTAATCTGACTCTTGTAAATGCAGCTGGATTCCAAGAAACAAGCACACACCCACTTCTTGGCAGTTCTTATAATCTACAAACTCCTTTCACTTTCTGCGTGTGAGAGATGCAGTAGATAGGAACTGACAGTGAGTAGAATTTCTGAGAATACACAGCCTGCTGTTTTGTATTTCTTCCAGATTTGGGATTACTGCAAACCAGAAGAATATAAACAAAGAGAAGGCTTAAAGGGAACTCAAGGTGAGAGAGATATGGAGGCTGCCACATTTATATCCTTTTAACCACTTCACCTTCAAGGGTTTTTACCCTAACAGACCAGAGCAATTTCCACCTGTCAGTGCTCCTCCGTTTTATTCCTTCATAACTTTATTACTACTTATCACAACAAAATTATCTATACCTTGTTTTTTTCACCACCAATAAGGCTTTCTGTGGGTAGTAAATTTTGCTAAGAATTTTTTTTATTCTAAATGCATTTTAACGGGAATATAAATAAGAAAATAATGGAAAAAAATCATTATTTCCCAGTTTTCGGCCATTATAGTTTTAAAATACAACGTTTAAAGAGAACCCGAGGTGTGTTTAAAAAATGTTATCTGCATACAGAGGCTGGATCTGCCTATACAGCCCAGCCTCTGTTGCTATCCCAACCCCCCCTAAGGTCCCCCTGCACTCTGCAATCCCCTATAAATCACAGCCGTGCTGTGAGGCTGTGTTTACATCTGTAGTGTCAGTCTCGGCTGCTCCCCCGCCTCCTGCATAGCTCCGGTCCCTGCCCCCGTCCCTTCCCTCCAATCAGCAGGGAGGGAAGGGATGCAGGCGGGGACCGGAGTTCTGCAGGAGGCGGGGGGAGCAGCAGACTGACACTATAGAGATAAACACAGCCAGCTCTGACAAGCTGTTTGTCAGCAGCGTGGCTGTGATTTATGAGGAATTGCAGAGTGCAGGGGGACCTTAGGGGGGTTTGGGATAGCAACAGAGACTGGACTGTATAGGCAGATCCAGCCTCTGTATGCAGATAACATTCTTCAAACCCACCTCGGGTTCTCTTTAACTGTGGATAAAACCGACACATTTTATTTGCCCGATTGTCCGAATTATTAAACTGTTTAAATTATGTCCCTATCACAATGTATGGCGAGAAAAACAAAAGTTTGCTTTCTTAAAGTGATCCTTAAGTCAAATGTAAAAAATGAGATTTACTCACCTGGGGCTTCCCTCAGCCCCCAGCAGCCGATCGGTACCCTCGGGCGAGCACTTCCGGTTTGGCCATCACCGGCCGACAGGCATGAGAACGCGAGTGATTCTTCGTGTTCCCAGCCTGTATATCGCCCCCTATGCTGCTATTGCGGCCAGGAGGTCGCAATAGCAGCATAGGGGGCGATATACAGGCTGGGAACGCGAACAATCACTCGCGTTCCCATGCCTGTCGGCCTGTCGGCCGGTGACGGCCAAACCGGAAGTGCTCGCCGACGGGTCCTGGGACATCGGAGCGGAGCTGCGAGGGCACCGATCGGCTGCTGGGGGCTGAGGGAAGCCCCAGGTGAGTAAATCTCATTTTTTACATTTGACTTAAGGTTCACTTTAAAACAGAGAGAATTTGCGATAATTCAGGCTGGAGTGAGCTTGAGATGTCTCCCAGTGCATCACTGCTGAATATATACAAATTAACCATTGTATGTACAATGTATGGCGACAATATATTATTTGGAAATATAGGTGTTATTTTTCTGTTTTGTTTTCTTTTGTTCGGTCCATAATTACAAGCACCTATGTAGTAAAGGAAAAGTTATAAAATATAGATTAATAAAGCTGAGCCCCTAAGGCAACTATTTATCAATTTTTTTAACCACTTAACATCTCAGTCGTTTTCAGCTTATGCATCCGAGCAATGTTCACCTCCCATTCATTAGCCTATAACTTTATCACTACTTATCACAATGAACTGATCTATATCTTGTTTTTTCCGCCACCAATTAGGCTTTCTTTGGGGGGTACATTTTGCTAAGAGCCACTTTACTGTAAATGCATTTTAACAGGAAGAATAAGAAAAAAAATGAAAAAAATCATTATTTGTCAGTTTTCGGCCATTATAGTTTTAAAATAATACATGCCTCCATAATTAAAACCCACGTATTGTTATTGCCCATTTGTCACGGTTATTTCACTATTTAAATTATGTCCCTATCACAATGTATCGCGACAATATTTTATTTGGAAATAAAAGAGCATTTTTTCCGTTTTGCATACATCACTATTTACAAGCTTATAAAAAAAAAATAGAGAGAAATATTTCATCTTTACATAGATATTTAAAAAGTTTAGACCCTTAGGTAAATATTTGTGTTTTTGTTTTTTTTATAGTAATGTTTTTTTTGTTTTTTTTTATTAAACATTTTATGTGGGCATTTTTGGGAGGGTGGGTTTTAAAAGTGTTTTATTTGGGGAAATATTGGTGTATTGTAATGTTTTTGGGCATTTACATGTAGTTTTACTTTTTGGCCACAAGATGGCAATCTCGATTTTTTTTTACATGACGTCACTCTAAGCGTACAATGTACGCTTAGAGGGACACAGCTTCAGAAAGAGCGAAGCTTCCGAGAGAAGCTGTCGCTTTTTCAGCGGGGGAGAGGAATCAATGATCGGGCTCCCAAGCCCGATACATTGATTCCGTGGCTACCGACTCCGCGGCCGGGAGTGCGCGTGCACGCGCGCGATCGGCCGCGGGAGCGCGCCTGTCCTTCGTGACGTTTTTATACGTCAAGGAGGACAAAGTGGTTAAACTATTTTTTTACAAGTGTTTTCTTTGCGGAGGGGGTGGGGGGGGGGCTTTGGAAGTGTAAGTTATTAATGTTATTGATATTTAATATTATACATTCAGGAAGCATTTAAAGACTTCAATTGTTATCTATGCAAAAGAGCTTCTCTGAGCCATTACCAACTTCGTTGAACTCAGTCCTGTTTTCTGAAGAGCTTAAGGCTCGTACACACGCTTGGCTAAAGGCAGTTTAGACGGTTGATAACAACCGCCTTAGTCGATAATCAAGCGTGTTTTGATGATCCGCCTGTCAGATCAACTCACCCGACCGATGGCTAACTTCATTGTTCACGACGCTCCCCCACCCGCTGCACAACCTCACACACACAGCGCTCCGTCGTCCCTCCGCATAGCAACAGCACACGTCGTCAGCTACGCAGCGGACACGCATCATTACTGGCCAGCCCAGCAATGTCGCCCAAAGGGATTGAGATTGACCAAGTTGGTTATAGCTCAGAGAAGCTCTTTTCCATAGATAACAACTCAAGTCTTTAAACTCTTCTAACTTAGGTGACACCCTAAGGAGGGGACACCGCAGAGCTTAGCACACTGCTTTATTGAATGGAACTGTGCCATACGCAATTCATTTTTTCATCTGAGTTTTCTCCTAGGTGATACTTAACACAACATTTACATAAAATGCCTTTTACATCCCCAACAAGCAAACAAATACGCTAAATAATTTTGGAAGTACTCTTTCACCCACTTTTTTGTACCTTTTCCATTGCTAAGTCCTTAAAAGGTTATTTAAATTGAAGCTGATACATTTTCTCCTAGGAGAAAACTCAGGAGAAAAAGTGAATTGCATATGGCCCCTGGTGTGTATATGTTACGGCCAGAACCCGAAGGTTGGCCACTTCTAGTTCTGGCCGGCCACTTCGGGTTCTGGCCGGCCAATGTGCGAAGTGGCCACTGCGCTGCGGCCAATGTGAGGAATGGAATGATTCATGTAAAATGAATGTATCTTCTGGCCGCAGCGCAGCAGCCAAATGTATCGCAACCTAGTTCATTTAATGACATTAAGGCGGCGGCAATGAAACAGATGAAGCCGCCGGCTTTTGCTCTGCCTCTCTCTCCTCCCCCCCCCCCGCCTCTCTCTCCTTTTCTTATGGCAGCCGGCAGGGACACGCGTGTCCCCGGGAGTCGTTCCTCGCGCCAGGGAAAGCAGAGCGGGGAGGCTGCAGACATTGCTTCTGCCAGCACCCGTTCTGCAAGAACGGCAGGCTTCCCTGCCACGACGAACGACTCCGGAGGGGACACGCGTGTCCCCACCGGCTGCCCATAGTAAGAGAAAGGAGAGAGAGGCAGAGCAAAAGCCGGCAGCTTCATCTGTTTCATTGCCGCCGCCTTAATGTCATTAAATGAACTAGGTTGCGATACATTTGGCCGCTGCGCTGCGGCCAGAAGATACATTCATTTTATATGAATCATTCCATTCCTCACATTGGCCGCAGCGCAGTGGCCACTTCGCACATTGGCCGGCCAGAACCCGAAGTGGCCGGACAGAACTAGAAGTGGCCAAACTTCGGGTACTGGCCGTAACATATACACCTTTTAAACAGCCAAGAAACAGTGAGAGACAGCTTAAGAGAAGGTTTTACTGCAGGAGTTCAAAGGGTCATTAGCTCTGCTCTGTTTTACAGCTTAAAATAAAGATTGTGGTTTCTAAACTGCAAATGTGACAGAATGATGCAATGTTATAAATACTTTTCCTGTGTTGTATGTACTGTATTAATTCATTATCTCATACGTTTATTTTCTCTTCAGATTTGCTAGAGACTATAGTGAATGGTCTTGCTTATGGTTTATAAACATAACCTTGTTTGAGTTCCTCAGAGCAAAACTTGGTTAAAGATAAATACTGTTGTAAAAACACCCTGGGAAATAATAACGAAAATATATTAACGTTAAAAATCATTACACAATTGAATAATACACCTTAACCCAACCCTACCCTCACACAGAACCCTCCCCTGGTGGTGCCTAAAACTAACCACTCCCCTGGTGGCGCCTAACCCTAACCACCCCTTGGTGGTGCCTAACCATATCCACCACTCCCCCCCCGTGGTGCCTGAACCTAACCCCCCTCAGTGGTGCCTAACCCTAATCACCCCCCTGGTGGTGCCTAACCCTATCCACTCCCCCTGGTGTTGCCTAAAACTAACCGCCACCCAGGTGGTGCCTAACCCTAACCACTCCCCCTGCAGAAACACCCTTTACCACTCCCTCTGCAGAAACACCCTTTTAACATAGAAACGATAATATCTTTGATAACGTAAAATCTGCACATACAAATGAAATAATATGATAAAAACTATAATGTTGCAAGATTCTAAAATGATAACATACTTTAAAAACTTTAATTTTCTAATGTTGTTAACGATATTTATTGCGGCACCCTTTTTTCTGCTTTTTTTTCCGCAGTATTAACGATAATTGTATCAGAGTCTATGGCGGCGCCCTCTTTGTCCACCCTAAGCTGGTGCCCTTTTTTCCTGCTACCAATGTTTCTGTAATCTGACTCTTGTAAATGCAGCTGGATTCCAAGAAACAAGCACACACCCACTTCTTGGCAGTTCTTATAATCTACAAACTCCTTTCACTTTCTGCGTGTAAGAGATGCAGTAGATAGGAACTGACAGTGAGTAGAATTTTTGAGAATACACAGCCTGCTGTTTTGTATTTCTTCCAGATTTGGGATTACTGCAAACCAGAAGAATATAAACAAAGAGAAGGCTTAAAGGGAACTCAAGGTGAGAGAGATATGGAGGCTGCCACATTTATATCCTTTTAAACAATGCACATTGCCTGGCTGTTCTGCCTCTAGAACGCTTAAAATAAATACAATATAATACAATATAAGAATAACATGTAAAAGCAGAAATACAAGGTACATTCAATGTCCACTAACAGCGGATATGTTTTACACTAAATTTATTTTCAGATGATGGCAGCGCCAAGGTGTCAAGTACCGACATCTTAAAGTCTGCAGACAGCGTATGTTACATGCTTATATTGAGGACCACCATGCTGAATCGGCGGGCCTGCCTCCAGAACCTTTAACCATAGACCCTGAACAAGCATGCAGCTCAGAAGTTTCTGTCACAAGTCTGACAAGATTAGCTGCATGCTAGTTTCAGGTGTGCGATTTAGACATTAATGCAGCCAAAGCAATCAGCAGGATGGCCAGGCAAATGGTATTGTTTAACCATTTCCGCCGCCCGGACGTGAAGCTCACGTCTGGGCGGCTGCTCTGCTGCGATCGCGCCCTAGTGTCCCCGTGGAGTCCCCCGGTAGCCCTGGGATCAGTGAACGGGAACACGGTTCCCGATCACCGATCCCTGTCCCCGGCAGAAAAACCGCAGCGCTCACGCATCCCCCTTGTACTTCCGCTTAGCGAGAAGTACAAGGAGTGAAAACAAAAATGAAGGTGGCCATCTTGTGGCCAAATAGTAAAACTACATCTACACATTTTTTTACATTACAATTTACACATTTAACTACATTAAAAATGAACTGTTTATGTCCCACACCAAAATATTACTCAAATACATTTTTGAATGGGAAAAAAAATTACAATTAAAAAAAAAAGAAAATAAAAAAAAAAAAGGCATAAATAGTTTCCTAAGGGTCTGAACTTTTTAAATATGCATTTGAAGGGGGTATACTACAAACATTTTTTTAAATTATAAGCTTGTAAATAGTGATGGACGCAAACGGAAACAATGCACCTTTATTTCCAAATAAAATATTGGCTAGGGACAAAATTTAAATGGTATAATAACCGAGACATACGGGCAAATAAAATACATAGGTTTTAATTATGGTAGCATGGATTATTTTAAAGCTATAATGGCCTAAACCTGAAAAATAATGATTTTTTTCCATTTTTTCTTATTAATCCTGTTAAAATGCATTTATAAATAAATCATTCTTAGCAAAATGTCCCACCCAAAGAAAGCCTAATTAGTGGTGGAAAAAACAAGATATAGATCAATAAATTGTGATAAGTAGTGATAAAGTTATTAGCGAATTAATGGGAGGTGAAAATTGCTCTGATGCATAAGGTGAAAAATTCCTGCGGGCTAAAATGGTTAATAGGGAATAAATATGGCAGCTTCCATAGGTCTCTTGCCTTGGATTCCTTTTAATTATTAAAGCTCTGTTTGTGTGGAAAGTAGATGCCCTGGGGAACTGTTCATTTAGATTTTTAAGGTTTTTCAATAATCATAAGCAAGAATAGATTTAACAAGAATGAACCTTTCTTAACGCAAAATGAGACGTGTCTGACAGCTGTCCTCTTCTTCTTCTTCCGACAGCAATTAAAAGTCCCCGACTTCTCCTTTAACTCTTTACGCAAGCTGTCCACAATGATAGTCGGCTTCTAGAAAAACAGAACACATTTACAGTAGAACTTTACTTCAACTGCTTGTGGAAAGTTTTTTTTTCTTTTAACTCTGCATAACGAGTTTATTTGAAAGTTTGCAAAAAAAAAAAAAAAAAAAAAAGATACAAACTCATTTAGGTATCTAATCAACAAAAGCAGTGTGCAAAACTAAAACGCCATTAACCTTTAGCAGTCAATTTATTTAACAGCTTGCAAGTGCTCCAGGCCAATTTATTTTAGAACATTTTTTATTTCTTTCTTTTTACATTTCCTTGCTTCTAATTACTACTGCTGTAACACGCATTTGTGGCCTCTTGTCCCTAGGGGGCACTGTGAGACAATAACAGAGGACTTCAGGTTTCAGTTTTTATATTTTCTGCTAGTAGAGAGAGAGATCAAAGGATTCCAAGAATTTAAAGCACGAGTTCTGCTGACTGCGGTCAAAAGCAGTGAATTTATCTCAAATGAAATAACTTCTGAAGTTGCTAATGGGTTACGGTATCGTACAATGGCAACATCATACAAATATTATGAATACTGAGTACTGACTATTATTTTAAATATAGCATTATTTACACTGTTAGGCTTCATACACATTAGATGGAACTTGGCTGATACTGACCATGTCTACTGATGCCACCAGAAACCCTAACCCCCCCCCCCCCCCACCACCCCACCCCAGGACCCATTTTGATGTTAACTACCCTGGTTTCAGCATCATAACCGCTTATTTTAAATATATACTGTTATACACATCAGAGTGTTACCGTAACTTCCATAAATAAATTGCTTCGTATTAGGAAGTCCAGCACATGCCTTGTAAATTGAGCCTCATGGATGTACTGTGTACAGAATTGGGTGTTTTTAAAGCGGTATCGTCACCATAAAAATCAAATTTCAACAGCAACTGGTCTGAGTGTATTAAGTGATAAAGATGCTAATCCTGCATTCAAAACTTTCAAAAAATGTTCTGCTGTTATGATTTGGAGTTATCACATACTTAAGGAAACACTGGCCCTTTAGTAGTCGTGCCAAAGAATTGCATGCTGGGGGTTCTTTTTATCTATAATCTAATCCTCTTCCCTTTATTTCCCTGCCAGCTTCTTATCTGAAACCTAATCCCCTACTCACTTGTGTTTACAAGCAAGGCTGAGGCGACTCAGCGATTGGAGGAGACAAGAAAAAAAGTAAAGGGCAGAAATGACATCACGAGTTAGCCTTAACTGTGGGCAAAAGACATGGCCCCCACCACTAAAAGAATTCTCGTCATTTACTATATAACATTCAATGAAATCAAAACGTGGACAGTATAATACATGTGTTATGTAAGTAGATCAAGTATTTCGCTACTTATATATGTGATTTTTTTTCCCTGGCATAGTATGGCTGATCCTACTGCTTTAAAAGATATTTTACATAATTACAATAACTGTATCCAAATCTAACTTTTATAAATTGAAGAGAATCTGTAATTAAAAAAAAAGTGCCGGGGGGGAGGGGGGTACTTACCTCGGGAGGGGGAAGCTGTGGATCCCTTATGAGGTTATGAGCCTCCCCAGTGGCGTAGCTAAGGAGCTTTGGGCCCCGATGCAAGTTTTACAATGCGGCCCCCTAAGTACTCTCTACATAAAAATTGATACGGCGCACCAAAACCTGTCAATGGTAACTACAGTGTCAGAGGTGCAAAAAGGGGATGGGAAACAGTTTGTTAATGATTACTACTATTCAAAGTATCTATAGAAGTGATTATTGTGAGCACAGGACCAATAGAGATCTACTACTGCAGTTGAGGGAGGGCTGTTCGGAGCCCCTCTGTCCCAAGGGCCCCTATACAGTCGCAACCTCTGCAACCCCTATTGCTACGCCTTTGAGCCTTCCCCGGTCCTGCTGTGCATCCTCGATCCAGCACTGGCTCTCCCCTAAAATCCCCCAACAAGCTTGTCCGATGAATGCGCAAGCGTAGTTGTGCCTGTAGCATGAGGCGATATTTGCCTTTAGGATCCAGCGCAGACGCATTACCATCTTCCCCCTTGAGGTCTGCCTGAAATAGCTTAGCCCGATTGGGTCTGCTCTACTGCACAGCAGGGATGCTCAAATGTACCCAAATTCGATTCGAGTACATTCAAATTCGGATTCGGCCGTGATCACCACCAGTAGAATTCAATTCGAATTCGAGTCGTGATCGGTAATTGAATTTGGGTAATATTCGTGATCACGAATAAAAAAAAGCAATTTTTTTTAAGGGGAATTACAATTAAATAGGTGTAATTAAAATTGTTTTTAATGGAAAACTCCTCCTCCCCCTCCTCCTCACGTGTGGCAGCAGGCAATGTAACAGGCCATGGCACCTAGCGTTGGTACCACGGCTGTAATAATAAACACCATACAGCAGGAGGTTTCGGACAGCAGGGGACTGAAGGTTGATGTTCAAAAATAATTCCCAGGCACCTCATGTCCTCCTGTCGCCGACAACAGGTGCTTGGAACGTGCCTTCAATCCAGGCCTGGTTGATCTTCAATAATGTAAGCCTGTCCACGGACTGTTTGGACAGACGAAATCGCTTCTCTGTGAGCACGCCACCGGCCACACTGAAGCACCTCTAGGACAGCATGCTGGAAGGGGGGCAAGACAGGACTTCCAGGGCGTACTGCACCAGCTCACTCCAGATCTGCAAGCGCTCGACCCAGTGCTCCAAGGGGTCCACAGGCTTCTCGCCGCTGGTGTTAAGCCCGCTGAAGGACCACATGTAGTCGTCCACAATCCGGGTCAGGTGCTGCCTGTGACTGAGAGGAGGAGGATGCTGCTGCACGCACCTCCTCTCTCGGCTGCTCTACCATCATGTAGAGTGCCTTTGTCAAGGACAGCAGGTCTCCTGGGCACCTGATGCTACTGCTGCTGGCTGCAGGCACCGGCTGCTGTGCTGGCTGGACAGGGACAGAGGTGGTGGAAGGCTGGGGGAAGGCTTCCTCCAATTGCCGAACAAGGATCTCCTGCAACCCCCTTGTTCGCTGCTCACGGTCTCCAGCAGGCAGGAACTGAGCCACCTTCCCCTTCAGCCGTGGGTCTAGTATCATGCTGATGCAGGTGTCCTCCCAAACTTGCATCTGCTTAACCCTGGGGTCTGTGCGCAGGCATCTCAGCATGTGCCTTGCCATGGGTGGCACTACCAGCAGAGACATCAGGGTCAGTGTCCACAAGTTTGCTGTCCTCCTCCTTCTCTGGCCCCTGAGCCTCTTCCTCCTCTCTCCACCCTCTCAAAACTGCCGCTGCGCTCCACTGTTCCCCCTCAACAGCAACATCCAGCACCTCCAACTCCTCCTCCAACAACTCAAATTCCTGCGCAGAAGTGGACTGCGCTGGCGGCTGCTGTTCCAGCTGGATCAGGGCCTCCACTCCCACATCCATCAAATCACAAAGTGCCCTGTCCAGCAGACAAACAAAGGGCACCCACTGGCAGAGGGATGCCCGTTCCTCGCTCACCAGGTTGGTTCCCTGCAGGAATGGAGCCAACACCAAGCAGACCTGCTGCATCTGCCCCCACTGTGCGTTTGGAGATGAGCTGGAGTTTGGTGGTGCTGGCGACAGTGGCCTCAACGATGTAGCAGTGGACCGCCCTCCTCTGCTCAACCAGCCGCTCCAACATCACCAGGGCCGGATTTCTGCAAAGGCCACAAAGGCCACGGCCTAGAGCGGAAAAAAATCAGAAAGATAAAAGGGCGGCAGGACCTGAGAGAGATAAGAGGCTGCATGTCAAAATAAATCATTTCTCCTGCTCCGAAGCGCCCCGGCTTTGCTGCACACACAGAATTCCAGAGCTCCGTTTATTTTCCTTACTTCTTGGTGTGCGATGAGACAGTGCTATCTCCTGAACATACAAGCTTCAGTTTATTGCCAGGGGTGAGAGAAACATGGATCACAATGTAGACGCAATTTCTGATCCAGTAAGGTAACAGAATTATTTCCACTTTACAACTCAAGTTGGTCTAAACAATGTACTGCTGGTCAGACTCTGTTAATGACTTGAGCCATTCCTTCTCCTCTCTCCCCCTGGATTGTAAATCTTAAACAGAAAGATAAGGTTTTTTTTTCCTTAGAGAGATTTATGGCAGCCCCTTCTAAGCTAAATCTTAACCCCTTGCTGGCTCATTTTAAAGGCACCAGTAGTCTAGTATGAGATAGACAACTTCTCTATGATTATAATTGCAAATGTACTGTTGTATACTTTTGTATTGTTACATTCTGTTTTGTATACCAAAAGTAATAACATACACTAAAAATTAAAAAAATATATATATTTGTACCGTGTTGGCAAACAGTAAAAAAAACACCTGTGAAAGAATCAGTACAATAAATAATATAAAATAAATGCAACAGATCTGTGATTACAGAAGAGCAGAGAGGGAGATGAACGCCGCTCTGCTACTTCATGCCTGGTACACACCATGCAATTTGCCATCAGATAGATGGGTTCAAATTGATTATTTCTGACAGGTCTAATCGGATTTCTGATCATTTTTCTAATCGACTTTGTATAAGTGATCGGAAAATCGATTCAACCCATCTATCTGGTGCGTACCAGGCATTAGGGACTCACTGCTCTGACAGGAAAAACAATCATTCATCATTTTTCAGAGAGAAAACATTCATAGGTATACACGAGTCACTAAAACAGGCATTTCTTCCTGCAAACAAGTGATCGTAAAGGCTCATACACACATCAGACTATAGTCTTTGGAAAATGAAAGATCACAGACCAATCTTACCCCCTTCCATATAGTATGAGGGCCATACCTACACAGTCTATTCTATGGAGCTGAACTCCCCATCAGATAGAAATCTTTGCAAGATGCTGCACACACAGATGCTGTACAGACACAAAAGATCAGTATCTGCAAAAGATCTGTTAATGCCAAAGATCCATTCCTGCAAATTGCATTCATAGTCTATGAGATCTGCAGATCATCATACACACCTTGTTTAACTGACATTCATCTGCAGATCAGACAATCATCTGTAGATCTGAAAATCCATCCTGGTGGATCTGATCTGCAGATGAATGTCTGTTAAATAAGGAGTGTATGAGGATCTGCAGATCTCATAGACTATGAATGCATTTTGCAGGAACGGATCTTTGGCAGATACTGATCTTTTGCAGATACTGATCTTTTGAATGTCTACAGCATCTTTGTGTGCAGCATCTTGCAAAGATTTCTGTCTGATGGGGAGTTCGGCTCCATTGAATAGACTGTGTAGGTATGGCTCTCATACTACATGGAAGGGGGTAAAATTGGTCTGTGATCTTTCATTATCCAAACACTATGGTCTGATGTGTGTATGAGCCTTTAGGAAAATGAAAGATCACAGACCAATTTTACCCCCTTCCATGTAGTATGAGAGCCATACCTACACAGTCTATTCTATGGAGCCGAACTCCCCATCAGATAGAAATCTTTGCAAGATGCTGCACACAAAGATGCTGTACACATTCAAAAGATCAGTATCTGCAAAAGATCTGTTCCTGCAAAAGATCAGTTCCTGTAAATTGCATTCATAGTCTGAGATCTGCAGATCATCATACACACCTTGTTTGACTGACATTCATCTGCAGATCAGACAATCATCTGCAGATCTGAAAATCCATCCTGGTGGATCTGATGTCTGTTAAACAAGGTGTGTATGATGATCTGCAGATATCATAGACTATGAATGCATTTTGCAGGAACGGATCTTTTGCAGGAACGGATCTTTTGCAGGAACAGATCCAGTGTTGCCAACCGCCCGAAAATTTACAGGCAGTCCGTAATTTTTTATGCAAATTAAGCTGCCCGTGAATTCCGTAAGGAATTCAGCAGCGCCCGTAAAAGGCCGCCCGCCCTGTTTCAGGAGGACAGCGGCGCAGTGGAGGAAGAGTTGTTGGCAGCGGTGGAGAAGGGGGGCAATCTCCCCCCCCTTCTCTCACCTTAGTGCTCTCCCTCCCTCGCTGACTGTCCCCCTCCAAGTGGGGCTACCTATTTTTGGGGAACCACTGCTGTCAGATAAAATGTATTTTGGGGAACTGCTGCCAGATTATGTGTATGTTGGGGGAATCGCTGCTGCCAGATTACATCTATTTTGGGGGAACCACTGCCATATTATCTGTATTTTGGAAGAACCTCTGCCAGATTACGTGGATTTTTGGTGAAATGCTGTAAGATTACATGTATTTTGGGGGAAGGGGGGGAAACACTATGGCAGAGCTCAAACTTCCCTGGCAGACCTTTCACAGCAATATTAAAATCATGTATATTTGGCTCCACCCATGACCACGCCCACATTCTGTTGCGTGGCCACGCCCATTTTTTCGCCGTGCCTTGCTTCGCGCGGCGCAGGGGGTTTTGTCAGTAAAAAAAATCTTTTGTCAGTAAATTTTTGGGTATTTGTCAGTAAAAAATAACGTGAAAGGTTGGCAACACTGAACAGATCTTTTGCAGATACTGATCTTTTGAATGTGTACAGCATCTTTGTGTGCAGCATCTTGCAAAGATTTCTGTCTGATGGGGAGTTCGGCTCCATAGAATAGACTGTGTAGGTATGGCTCTCATACTATATGGAAGGGGGTAAAATTGGTCTGTGATCTTTTATTTTCCTAAAGGCTCATACACACATCAGACCATAGTCTTTGAATAATGAAAGATCACAGACCAATTTTACCCCCTTCCATGTAGTATGAGAGCCATACCTACACAGTCTATTCTATGGAGCCAAACTCCCCATCAGACAGAAATCTTTGCAAGATGCTGCACACAAAGATGCTGTACAGACACAAAAGATCAGTATCTGCAAAAGATCTGTTCCTGCAAAAGATCCGTTCCTGCAAAATGCATTCATAGTCTATGATATCTGCAGATCCTCATACACTCCTTATTTAACAGACATTCATCTGCAGATCAGATCCACCAGGATGGATTTTCAGATCTACAGATGATTGTCTGATCTGCAGATGGATGTCAGTTAAACAAGGTGTGTATGATGATCTGCAGATCTCATAGACTATGAATGCAATTTGCAGGAATGGATCTTTGGCATTAACAGATCTTTTGCAGATAC